>NC_071565.1:230657-248542 GCF_026979565.1 Vidua chalybeata
TGCCTGAAAATACCCCAAAACCTGCCCAAAAATATCCCCAAAACCTGCCCAAAAATATCCCCAAAACCTGCCCAAAACAGCCCCAAAACCTGCCCGAAAATACCCCAAAACTTCCCCAAAAATACCCCAAAACCTGCCCAAAAATACCCCAAAACCTGCCCGAAACAGCCCCAAAACCTCCCTAAAACAGCCCCAAAACCTGCCCAAAACAGCCCCAAAAACCTCCCTAAAACAGCCCCAAAACCTGCCCAAAACAGCCCCAAAACCTGCCCAAAACAGCCCCAAAACCTGCCCGAAAATACCCAAAACCTGCCCGAAACAGCCCCAAAACAACCCCAAACCCTCCTAAAAAATACCCCACAAACCTCTCCAAAAATGCCCCAAAACCAACCCAAAACAGCCCCAAAACCTCCCCAAAACTTGCCCAAAAATACCCCAAAACTTCCCCAAAAATACCCCAAAACCTCCCCAAAACCTCTCTGAAACTTCCCCAAAATCTTCCCCAAACTTCCCAAAAACCTCCCCAAAAAATCCCCAAAACCTCCCCAATTTAAAATATCCCCAAATCTCCCCAAAATATCCCCAAAATTTGGGATTGGGAAATTTGGGATTCGGGGGGGAAATTTGGGATTGGGAAATTTGGTATTGAGGAAAATTTGGGAATGGGGTGTTAAAAATCCCAAGAAAAGTCCCAAAATCCGGGAAAAAAACCAAAATCCCGGAAAAACCCCAAATCCCGGGAAAAAAACCCCAAAATTCGGGGAAAAAAAAAAAAAAACAAACAAAATCCAGGAAAAAGCCCCAAAATCCGGGAAAAAAACCCCAAAATCCAGGAAAATAAACCAAAATCCCTGCAAAAAAAACCCCCAAAATCCTGGAAAAACCCCAAATCCAGGAAAAAAAAAACAAAATCCAAGAAAAAAACCAAAAATCCAGGAAAAAAAACAAAAATCCGGGAAGAAAAACCCAAAATTTTGGTAATTGGGGGGGGGGAATTGGAAGAGTCCAAAAACTTCACGGCCGGGGGGGACCCAAAATTCCAGGGGCGCTCCCGGAGGGGAAATCGGGGAATTTTTGGGAATTCTCCCAAAATCCGATGGGGGAGGAGCCTCAGTGGAAATTCCCGGTTTTTAACCCCTGAATTCCCGGATTTTAACCCCCGAAATCCCGGTTTTAACCCAAAATTCCCAGTTTTAACCCCTGAATTCCCGGTTTTAACCCAAAATTCCCGGTTTTAACCCCCGAATTCCCGGTTTTAACCCCTGAATTCCCGGTTTTAACCGCTGAATTCCCGGTTTTAACCCAAAATTCCCAGTTTTAACCCCCGAATTCCCGGTTTTAACCGCCGAATTCCCGGTTTTAACCCAAAATTCCCGGTTTTAACCCCCGAATTCCCGGTTTTAACCGCCAAATTCCCGGTTTTTAACCCCCGAATTCCCGGTTTTTAACCCAAAATTCCCAGTTTTAACCCCTGAATTCCCGGTTTTTAACCCCTCAATTCCCGGTTTTAACCCCTCAATTCCCGGTTTTAACCCCCGAATTCCCGGTTTTAACCCCTGAATTCCCGGTTTTAACCCCTCAATTCCCGGTTTTAACTCCTCAATTCCCGGTTTTAACCCCTGAATTCCCGGTTTTCCCCCCTCAGGAACACCACGAGGAGGATTTCTTCCTTTACATCGCCTACAGCGACGAGAGCGTCTACGGGGCCTGAGCGCGCGCTGCTCCCGCCCTGCCCGCGGCTCTCCCGGTGCTTCCCGCTCCCGCTTTTCCCGGTTCTTTTCCCGCTTTTTTCCCGATTTTTTCCCGTTCCCGGTTTTTTTTTCCCGCCCCCTCCCCCCCCCCCCCCCCAAATAAAAGCGACGGAGCCGCCTCAGGGCCTGGACAGGAAGTGGGCGTGGCTTGAAGGAGAGGGCGCGTGCGCGCTGTGGAAGGGGAGGGGTTTGCATAATGAGCTGGGCGCGCCTGCGTGGAACGCCAAATATGGGTGAGGAGGGGGGGTGGTTTGCATAATGAGCTGTTTGCGCGTGCGTAAGGCGCCGAATATGGGTGTGGAGGGGCGTGGCTAGAATAACGAAAGATTTGCGCATGCGGACAAAGCAAAGTAGAACCAGGGAGGGGGCGTGGCTTGCATAATAAGCTCCGCGAGCGCACGCAGGGTGCCATACTAGGCGAGGAGGGGGCGTGGTTTGCATAATGACCACGCTGCTTATGCGCATAAAGGAAAATAAGGGCAGGGCGAGAGCTCGATTTGCATAATGAAAGCCGCGCGCATGCGTAGAACTCAAAGTAGGGCTAAACGGAGGCGTGGTCGGTATAATGAGACGGAAAATCTTTTTGGGGAGGCGTGGTTTGCATAATTAGGATGGCGCGCATGCGTAGAAATCAAAGCGAGTGTGGCGGGGCGTGCGGCGCCCGGAGAGGGGCGTGGTTTGGCGGAGGAGGCGGGGCGGGGCGTGCGCGCTGAGGGGAATGGGCGGGGTTTTGGCGGCGGGGGCGGGGCCTGGCGGGGGCGGCGCGGAACGAGGCGGCACCGGACGGAGCGGGCGCGGAACCGGGGGGGGGCCCGGCGGGGCCGCGGCCATGGCCGAGCCCGGAGGTACCGGGGCAGCAGCGGGCGGGCGCGGGGGAGCCCCGGAGCGGCGGCGCTGGAGCCGCCAAAGTCCCGGGAGCGGCGGGGTTGGGGTCCCGGTAATGGAGGGGGGGGACACCGGGAGTGGCGGTGCCGGGATGGGGGGAGCGGAGAGCGGCGGAACCGGGCGGGTTTGGAGCTCTGAGAGCGCCGGTACCGGGGGGAGTTTGAAGCGGGCACCGGGGGGGGATTCGGAGCGCTCAGAGCGGCGGTACCGGGGGCAGCTCGAGCCGCTACCGGAGGGGGTTTGGAGCCGGTACCGGGGGGAGCTGGAGGCGGAACCGGGCGGGTTTGGAGCCGGTACCGGAGGGGGGGTTGGACCGCTCAGAGTGCCGGTAGCGGGCCCGGAGGGAGCGGCAGCAGCGGGAGCGCAGAAGCGAGGGGAAGGGGGGGAGTTTGGAACCGGTACCGGGGGGGGGGTTGGAGCGTCCGGAGCCCCGGTAGCGATCCCGGGGAGGCTCCGGTGCCGGTGCCGGTGCGACCCCCCCGTCCCTTGCCGTTCCACAGAAGCGCTGGCGCCGCTGAAAAGCGAACCGCAGGTGAGGGGGGGGCAGCGGGAGGCACCGGGGGGGCACCGGGAGGGGTGGGGGACGGGGATTCCCCCGCTGCTCAATCCTTTCACCGCGCCCGGTGAAACCGGGCCGGGTCCCGGGGCTTTGGGGGGGGGGGGTGAACGGGAAAGTCCCGGTGTTCACGGTGAGCCCCTCTCCCCCCCGCTCGGTTCCCGGTACCGGCAGCCCCCGGAAAAGCGGCGGAGGACGATCGAGGACTTCAATAAGTTCTGCAGCTTCGTGCTGGCCTACGCCGGGTACATCCCGGCGGCCGCCGAGGTAACCGGGGAGGCACCGGGAGGGCACCGGGGGGTTACCGGGAGCTACCGGGGAGGCACCGGGAGGGCCGGGGAAGCACCGGGAAGGCCGCGGAGGCGCCGGGAGAGATCGCGGGGGTAACGGGAGGGCACCCAAGGCCTCCGGGAGGTACCGGCGGGGCCACCGGGAGAACACCGGGAGTTGCGGGGAGGTACCGGAGGGGCACCGGGAGGTCACGGGGAAGCACCGAACAGGGCTTTAAAGAAGTGGGAGATTTTTAAGGGGGGGGTCCCCGCTCCTTAATTTCCGACCCCCCCCCCCCGTTCCCTCCCCCCGGTTCCCCCCCCCCGGTTCCCCCCGGCCCCGCCGCCGCCCCGGCAGCTCCCAGCGTGCCCCGCGCGGCCCCCGCGTGATTGACAGCGCGCTAAACCCCGCCCCTCTCTCGCGCTCCGCCAATCGCGTGGCGTTCCGCCCTAAGTCACGCCCACAGAGGGAAGGTCCCTGAGGGAAAAGCCCCGCCCATTCGGGAGGACCAATAACGGCGCGTTTTGCGTGACCACGCCCTCTGCGCGCCGCGGGGATGCTGGGAGTTGTAGGCGGCGCTTGGTGTGGGGACTACGAGTCCCGGCGTGCCTTGCGCGGCGGCGCCATGTTGAGGCGGGGGTTCGTGAGGGGGGATTTTTGGGGCGGATTTTGGGGGTCCTGGGGTTGCTTTGGGGATGAATTTGAGGGTCCTGAAGTTGGTTTTGGAGTCCTGGGTGGGTTTTGGCGGGGACTTTGTTGGTCGTGGCTTGGATTTGGGGGTTCTGGAGTTGATTTTGGGTGCTCTGGAGTTGGTTTTGGGGGTTTCTGGGGTGGATTTTGGGGTCCCGAGTTGGACTCTGGGGTAAATTTGGATGTCCTGGGTGGATTTTGGTCATCCTGGGTTGGATTTTGGGGTGAGTTTGAGGCTCCTGAGTTGGATTTTGGGGTAAATTTGAAGGCCCTGAGTTGGATTTTTGGTACATTTGGGGGCCCTGGGTTGGATTTTGGGAGAAATTTGCGGTTCCTGGGTTGGATTTTGGGGTAAATTTGAAGCTCCTCAGTTGGATTTTGGGGTAAACTTGAGGTTCCTGGGTTAGATTTTGGGGTACATTTGGGGGCCCTGGGTTGGATTTTGGGGTAAATTTGAAGCTCCTCAGTTGGATTTTGGGATAAATTTGCGGTTCTTGGGTTGGATTTTGGGGTACATTTGGGGCCTGAGGTTGGTTTTTGGGGTAAATTTGCAGTTCCTGTGTTGGATTTTGAGGTAAATTTGAAGTTCCTGGGTTGGATTTTGAGGTAAAATTGAAGTTCCTGGGTTGGATTTTGAGGTAAATTTGAAGTTCCTGGGTTGGATTTTGGGGTAAATTTGAGGTTCATGTGTTGGATTTTGAGGTACATTTGGGACCTGAGGTTGGATTTTGGGGTGAGTTTGAGGTTCCTGGGTTGGATTTTGGGGCACATTTGGGACCTGAGGTTGGATTTTGGGGTACATTTAAGGTTCCTGAGTTGGATTTTGGGGTGAGTTTGAAGCTCCTCAGTTGGATTTTGGGGTAAATTTGAGGTTCATGTGTTGGATTTTGGGGTACATTCGGGACCTGAGGTTGGACTTCGGGCATGCTGGGTCAGATTTTGGGGTGAGTTTGAAGCTCCTCAGTTGGATTTTGGGGTACATTTGCTGTTCCTGTGTTGGATTTTGGGGTACATTCGGTACCTGAGGTTGGACTTCGGGCATGCCGGGTCAGATTTTGGGGTGGGTTTGGGGGTCCCCGCTGACTTTTGGGCCCTCTTTGCCCCGCAGGAGCCGCCCTGGGGCTCGTCCGGGCCCAGCTCTCCCCGCGCGGCCGCGGGCGACGCGTGGGGCTCGGCGCCGGCCGCGCTGCGAACCATCGAGACCTTCGTCCGCAAAGCCAAATCCTCCAAGAAACGCGCCCTGGCGCCGCCGGAATCGGCCATTTTGGACAAAATGCGCCTCAAGGACTCCCTGTTCGACCTCCCCGCGCCCCAAAATAACCCGGGGCCGCCCCCCCAGAAGCGCCGGGAGCGCCGGAGCCGCCGCGGGGACTCGGCCGGCGGCGGCTCCCGCGGCGGCCGCGAGAACTCGCGGCTTCGCGTGAAAAAGAGCAAAAAGCGGCGCTGGAAAAAAGGGGACGGCGGCGTTCTGGGGAGGGGCTCCCCCAGCGAGGAGACGGATTCCGAGGAGGAGCCGCCCTCCCCTCCCCCGCCGCCGCCCCCTCCCCCTCCCCTGCCCCCTGACGGGGGGAAATTGGGGGTGCTGGGGGGGCCCGGGGGGGTTCTGGGGGTGGGCAAGGAAGGGGGGAGCACGGAGACCAGCAGGGACGGCGACGGCAGCGACAGCGACGCGCGGGTCATGGACGAGGACATCATGGTGGAGTCGGGTGAGTTCGGGGGAAACTGGGGGGTTTGGGGGTTTTGGGGGGAAATCTGGGGGTCCTGGAGGAGTTTTAGGGGGTCTCAGGGGGGTTAGGGGCGAGGGTTTGGGGTCTCAGGGGGGTTTGGGGGGAGGTTTGGTGGTTTGGGGTCCCTGGAGGGACACCCAGGTCGTGGATGAGGACATCATGGTGGAGTCGGGTGAGTTCGGGGGAAATTGGGGGGTTTTGGGGGGAAATTTGGGGTTCCTGGAGGAGTTTTAGGGGTCTCAGGGGGGTTTTGAGGTCTCAGGGGAGTTTGGGGTGTCTGGTGGGGATGTGTGGGTCATGGACAGGGACATCATGGTGGAGTTGGGTGAGTTCGGGGGAAATTTGGGGGTTTTGGGGGAAATCTGGGGGTCCTGGAGGAGTTTTAGGGGGTCTCAGGGGGGTTTGGGGGGAGGTTTGGGGTCCCTGGAGGGGACGCCCAGGTGATGGACGAGAGCATTGTGGTGGAGTCGGGTGAGTTTGGGGGAAATCTGGGGTTTTGAGGGGAATTTGGGGTCTCTGGAGGGGTTTTGGGGTGAGGTTTGGGGGTCTCAGGGGGGTTTGGGGTCCCTGGAGGGGACACGCAGGTCACGGGTGAGGACATCATGGTGGAGTTGGGTGAGTTTGGGGTCGGGTTTTGGGGGGATTTGGGGGAAATTTGGGACTTTTTAGGGGATTTAACAGCCCTGGAGGGGAGTTTTGGGGTGAAGTTTGGGGGTTTCAGGTCAGGTTTGGACGGTCCTGGCTGAATTTTTGGGGTTCTCAGAGAAAGTTTGAGGCATCCCAGTTGGAATTTGGGACATAAATTTTGTGATTCGGTTGATCCCAGAGCAAACTCAGATTCCATGTAGGATTTGGATGTAAAATTGAGATATTTCAACACCTCCATAACATTTCCAGCGTTTAGCACAACCCAAACTCCTGTATTTTTTCCCTGTTTTTTTTCAGACCACAATCCCCTATCAATTTCTGCACGTTTTACCTTTTTTTTTTGGGTTTTTTTTTGGTTTTCCAGGCGACGATTCGTGGGATTTGATCACCTGCTACTGCCAAAAACCCTTCGCCGGCCGGCCCATGATCGAGTGCAGCCAGTGCGGCACCTGGATCCACCTGTCCTGCGCCAAGGTGAAGAAAAACAACGTCCCCGACGTCTTCTATTGCCAAAAATGCCGCGAGGGGCCCCGCAGGGCCGCCCCCGCCACCCCCCGGGCCACCAGCGACCCCTAAAACCCCCCCAGAAGCGCTTTTGGGGCTCCCCGGCCTCGCTTCCGCCAGGGGTTGAGGGGTGCAACGTGCTCAAAATCAGAAATTTTGGGGTTTGTGACCTTCCCTGGGGTTTTGGGGGGCTTGGAGGTTCCTCCCAAAAAATGAGAAGTTTGGGGGTTGTACGGTTCCCAAAATTGGAATTTTTTTTCGGGGGAGGGTGGTTGGAAGTCGCCCCCGGAATTTGTGAGGTTTGGGGGTTTGTAAGGTTTCCCCGCAGAATTTGAGGTTTTGGGGTTGTGGCTCTCCCTGGAATTGTGAGGTTTGGGGGTTGGAAGGTGCCCAAAATTGGAAATTTGGGGGTTGGAACCTCCCCCCCAAAAAATTGTGAGGGTTTGGGGTTTATAAAACCCCTGAAATTGTGAGATTTTGGGTCCACCTCCCTCAAAAAATGGGGAGATTTGGGGGATTTTTACCTCCCCCCGATAAGTTGTGGGGTTTTGGGGTTCCAGTCAAAATTTGGGGGTGGTTTGGGGTCCCTCATCTGCAGGACAGGAGGGTTTTGGGGTCCCATTTTGGGGTACAAGATTTGGGGGGGCACTTACCCCAGATCATGAGATTTTTTTTGGGTCCCTCACCCCCAAGATGGGAAGATTTGGGGGGGTTCCCTCACCCCAAATTACGATTGGGGGAGCCCCCCGTTAGATAGGGGAGGTTTTGAGGGGTCCCCTACCCCAAATTATGAGATTTTGGGGTCCCTCACCCCCAGGAAAGGAGGGTTTGGGGGTCCTTCACCCCAGACAAAAAGATTTTGGGGACTCCCCCTAAAATAGGGGGATTTTGGGGTGTTCTTTGCCCCAGATCATGAGATTTTGGGGTGTCCCACCCCCAAGAAAAGGAGAATTTGGGGGCCCCAGCCCCCAAACTATGATTTGGGGAAAACGTCCCTGACAGAGAGGGTTTTGGGGTCCCCTGCCCCAAAAGAAGAGAATTTTGGGGTTCCCTTCCCCATGTTATGAGGTTTTGGGGTCCCAGTTAAAATTTGGGGGACCCCACTAAGTTCAAGGGGGTTTGAGGATATTTAACCCCCCAGAGCACGGGGTTTGGGGGTGCTGTGCCCCAATTCATGAGGTTTTGGGGTGTCTCAACCCCTGTACAAGATTTTGGGGGCATCCCACCCCTGAACTGGGGAGGGGGACTTGGGGGTCCCTCACCCCAAACTCTGAGGTTTTGGAAACAAGTTTTTTCATGTGTGTTATTTTTCTAAACGTTCCCTGCCCCCCACTTTTTTGGGGGTGCCTCCCCCAAGTTTTTGGGGGTGTTTAGAGCATCATTTTGCAGGGGGGGGCACCCCCAAAACAGGAAGTCTGTCCCAGTTTGGGGGGAGTTTAAGGGAGGGATTTGGGGGATTCTCCCCCCTAAACCTCCCCCAGATGGAATTTGGGGGGCTCCCCCCACCTTTTACTCCCTTCCCCTCTTTGTTTGAAGGATAATATTTTGGATTTTGGGGGGCTGCAGCCCCTCCCGTTGTAAATAAACAGCGCCGTTGCTTCGTACCTGCGCGGGGATCGTGTCTGTCTGTCCGTCTGCTGCACCCCAAAACCCCAAAGGGAGCCCCCAAAATGGGAGGGAAAATGGTGGAAAAAGGGGGGGAAACGTGAGGGGAGAAAAGGGCAGGAAATGTGAGGGGGAAAAAGGGTGGGAAACGTGAGGAGAGAAAATGGCGGGAAACGTGAGGGGAGAAAATGGCGGGAAACGTGAGGGGAGAAAAGGGTGGGAAATGTGAGGGGGAAAAAGGGTGGGAAACGTGAGGAGAGAAAATGGCGGGAAACGTGAGGGGAGAAAAGGGTGGGAAACGTGAGGGGGAAAAAGGGTGGGAAACGTGAGGGGGGAAAAAGGGCGGGAAACGTGAGGGGGGAAAAAGGGCGGGAAACGTGAGGGGAAAAAGGGCGGGAAACGTGAGGAGGGAAAGGGCGGGAAACGTGAGGGGAAAAAGGGCGGGAAACGTGAGGGGGGAAAAAGGGCGGGAAACGTGAGGGGAAAAAGGGCGGGAAACGTGAGGGGGGAAAAAGGGCGGGAAACGTGAGGAGGGAAAGGGCGGGAAACGTGAGGGGGAAAAGGGCGGGAAACGTGAGGGGAGAAAAGGCGGGAAACGGGAGGGGAGAAAAGGAGGGAAATGTGAGGGGGAAAAGGGCGGGAAATGTGAGGGGAGAAAAGGCGGGAAACGTGAGGGGGGAAAGGGCGGGAAATGTGAAGGATAAAAGGTGATAAATATGAGGGGGAAATGTGAGAGAAAAAGGGCGGAAAACATAAGAGGTAACAGGAAATGTGAGGGGGAAAAGAGTGGGAAATGTGAGGGGAAAAGCATGGGAAATGTGCAGGATAAGAGAAAACATGGGGGAGAAAAGAACAGGAAATGTGAGGGGAGAAAAAAGTGGGAAATGTGCGGGATAAGAGAAAACATGAGGGAGAAAAGAGCAGGAAATGTGAGGGGAGAAAAGGGTGAGAAACGTGAAGGATAAAAGGTGAGAAATATGAGGGGGAAATGTGAGAGAAAAAGGGCAGAAAGCATAAGAGATAACAGGAAATGTGAGGGGGGGGGAAAGAGTGGGAAATGTGAGGGATAAGGGGAAACATGAGGGAGAAAAGAGCAGGAAATGTGAGGGGGAAAAGGCTGGGAAATGTGACAGGGACAAAGAGTGGAAATGTGAGGGCAGAAAATGACAGCTAAGATGTGGGGAAAAAGTGAGAAATTTGAGGAGGAAGTGTGAGTAGCAAACATGAGGGGAAAAGGGTGGGAAAGATGGGGGGAAATTACGGGAACCATTTTAGGGAAAAGTGCCTGAACTGTAAGGAGAAAAAGTGCAGGAAAAATTGGGAAATGGGGGGGAAATGGTGGGAAACGTGATGAGAAAAATTATGGGAAATGTGACGCGGGGAAGATGGCAAAAGCATGAGGGGAAAAGCGTGGAGACATTTTAATAAACCCGTGGTTTTATTTAAACTGAAGTCTCTAAAAATCCCCCATTAGTTTTTTCTCCTAAGACTAAATCCTGAAAACAGCTAAAAAAGCCAGGGTTTTTTTTCCAATTTATATCTCTTACCTCACCAGTTAGTTTGGGAGGGTTTCGCCGTATATTAAACCCAAGAAACGGTGAAAAAAACAGACTTGTCTTTTAAATTCAAATTCCTAAAAAAAATCACCCATTAATTTGGGGAGCGGAGGGGGGGGGGTGTCTCTTGTAAAAATAAATCCCAAAAACTGCGAAAAACCCCAGGATTCGCTTTAAATTTTAATCCCTAAAAATCTTCATTTAGGAAAAGGAGTCCCTAAAATTAAACGCCGGAAACAAAAAAAAAGAATTTACCTCAATTTAAGCTCCTTTAGTCGCGTGTCCGAGCCTTTAAACCCCGCCCCTCACGCCACGCCCACATCAACCATCACCATGGCAACAACACGGGGCGTGTTATAACCTCGCTTCGTTAGCATAAATTAGCATATGGAAATGAGCGGTTCACTACGTTTCCCAGCGTGCGCCGCGCGGCGGGGCCACGCCCACGGCCGTGACCTTGTGTGAGGGGAAGGGGGGGGGGGCTTGGGGACACTCCGGGGACACCCCCGCGTTTATCGCGACAGCGGCGACAGCGACAGCGACAGCGGCGACATGGCCGGGCTGGGGCTCGGAGCGGGGCTGCGGCTGCTGCGGCGGATCCCGCCCGGGTGAGAAACACCAAAATTTGGGGTTTGGGGGGGGGTCTTGGAAGGTTCTGGAAGTTGGGGGGTCTTGGGGAGTGCTGGGGTTTTTGAGGGGGTTTTGGGATTTTGGGGGGTCCCGGGATTGGGGTTTGGGGGATTCGGGATTTTGGGGGATTCTGGGATTTTGGGGGGTTCTGGCGTTTGGGGGTTCTGGAAGGTTCTGGGGGTTTGAGGGGGGGATCTGGGGATTTTGGGGTTCCTGGGGTTGGGATTTGGGGGATTCGGGATTTTGGGGAGTTCGGGAATTTTTGGGGCCTCTCGGAATTGGGGTTTTGGGGAGGGGTCCTGGAAGCTTCTGGAAGTTTGGGGACCGCGGGATTTTTGGGGTTCGGGAGTTCCCGGACTGGGGAATTTGGGGGATCCCGGAGCTTTTGGGGGGTTCTGGGATTTTGGGGGGGGGAAATCCCAAATCTTGTGGAGATTCTGGGGAACCCCCAGAATTTGGGGAGGAAGGGGATGGGAATTTGGGGGGTGGGGGGGCGGTCCCAGAGGTTTTTTGGGGGGCTCCTTTTTAACCCCCCCCTCACCCCTCAATTCACAGATTTGGGGGGTCCCGGCTGCAGAGCACGCACGAGGCGCAGGTAGGGACCCCAAAATCCCCCCAAATCCCCCCAAATCCTTCCCAAATCCCCAAAATCTGATCCCAAAACAATCCCAGAGCCCCGCCCCTCCCTCGCGCGCGTGACGTCAGAACTGGGGCAAAGGTCGGACGGTGGAAACTGGGGGAAAGGTCAAGGGCAGGGATTTGGGGGGGCTTGGGGGGATTTATGGGGAGTTTTGAGGATATTTGGGGGCGTCCTGAGGGGATTTGGGGGGGTTTGGAGGGTCCTGGAGGGGATTTTGGGGGAATTTTGGGGTCTTGGAGGGGATTTTGGGGTTATTTGGACATCTTGGAGGGATTTTGGGGGAGTTTTGGGGGTCCTGGAGGAGATTTTGGGGGAGTTTTGGGGGCGTCCTGGAGGGGATTTGGGGGGTCCTGGAGAGGATTTGGGGGGTCCTGGGGGCATTTTGGGGGTCCTGAAAGAGTTTGGGGGAGATCTGGGAGGTCCTGGGAGGGTTTTGGGGGTGGAATTTTGGGGGGAGCTCTGTGGGATTTTTGGGGTAAAGGAGGAATTTTGGGGGTCCTGGAGGGGTTTGGGAGTCCTGAGAAGATTTTGGGGTTCTCTGATGGTTTTTTTGGGGGGTTCTGCCCCCCTTCCCCAGGCCGTGCTCCCCAAAACTGGGACCACCACGGCCACGGCAGCCCCCCCAAAAGCCCAGAGCAGCCTCGAGGTGAGTGGGGGGTCCTGGGGGGGATTTTAGGGCGTCCTGGGGGGATTTTGGGGGAGAATTTGGGGGATTTTAGGGGGTCCCAGAAGATCTGGGGGGGATTCAGGGGATTTTGGGGGGGATTTGGAGGATCCTGGGGGGATTTGGGGGGTCCTGGGGAGATTTTTGGGTATCTGAGGGGGATTTTGGGGGGTCCGGGGGGGATTTGGGGGATTTTAGGGGGTTCTGGGGAATTTGGGGGATCCTGGAGGGATTTTGGGGGGTCCTGGGGGCATTTTTGGGTATCTGAGGGGGATTTTGGGGGGTCCTGGGGGGATTTTGGGGGAATTTGGGGGATATTGGGGGGTCCTGGGGAGGATTTGGGGGAGGAATTTGGGGGATTTTGGGGGGTCCTGGGGGGATTTTGGGGGGTCCTGGGGGAGATTTGGGATTTCTGGGGGGAATTTGGGGATCTTTGGGGAGAATTTGGGGGATCCTCGAAGGATTTTGCAGTTCTGAGGGGGAATTTGGGGGCTCCTGAGGGAATTTGGGGGTCCAGGAGGATTTTTGGGGGTCCAGGAGGATTTTTGGGGGGTCCTGGTGGGATTTGGGGTTTTTGGGGTGCCCCTAAAATTCTTTTTTCCCCCCAGGAATCCAAATCCTTCGCTGTGGGGATGTTTTTGGGGCGCCTGAACACCGAGCAGGTGTTCCCCTACCCCTCAGGTGAGGGCACCCCAAAATTGGGGGAATTTTGAGGGAATTTTGGGGGAATTTTGAGGGAATTTTAAGGGAGTTTTGAGGAAATTTTGGGGGAATTTTGAGGGAATTTTGAAGGAATTTTAAGGGAGTTTTGAGGAAATTTTGAGGGAATTTTAAGGGAATTTTGGGGAAAATTTGGGGGAATTTTAAGGGAGTTTTGAGGAAATTTTGGGGGAATTTTGAGGGAATTTTGAAGGAATTTTAAGGGAATTTTGAGGAAATTTTGAGGGAAATTTTGGGGGAATTTTGAGGGAATTTTGAAGGAATTTTAAGGGAATTTTGAGGAAATTTTGAGGGAAATTTTGGGGGAATTTTGAGGGAATTTTGAAGGAATTTTAAGGGAATTTTGAGGAAATCTTGGGGAAATTTTGAGGGAATTTTGAGAAAAATTTGAGGAAATTTGGAGGGAATTTTGAAGGAATTTTAAGGGAGTTTTGAGGAATTTTAAGGGAGTTTTGAGGGAATTTTGGGAGAATTTTGAGGAAATTTTGGGGGAATTTTAACGGAGTTTTGATGAAAATTTGGGGAAATCTTGGTAGAATTTTGAGGAAATTTTAAGGGAGTTTTGAGGAAATTTTAAGGGAGTTTTTAGGAAATTTTGAGGAAAATTTTGGGAGAATTTTGAGGGAATTTGGAAGGAATTTTGAGGGAATTTTGGGGAAATTTTGAGGGAATTTGGAGGGAATTTTTTGTAAAATCTGAAGAAATTTAGGGGAGATTGAGGGGAATTTTAGGGTGGTTTGGGGGGAGTTTTTGAGAAAATTTAGGGAGGGTTTTGGTTGGATTTTTATTTAAAATTCTGGAGGAAATTTTGGGGGATAATTTTGAGGTAATTTGGGGAAAATTTGGGGGTATTTTGGTGTAATTTTGGAGAATTTTTTACATGGAATTTTAGGGTAATTTTGATGTGGTTTTGGGGAGAATTTGGGAAAATTTGAGTATAATTTTGGGATAATTTTGAAAGTAGTTTCACTTCTAATTTGGTGAGAATTTTGGAATAATTTTGGAATAATTTTGGGAGAATTTCAGGGAAGTTTGAGGGTAATTTCAGGTGTTTTTTTTTTTTTTGGATAATTTTAGGGCAATTTTGGGATAATTTCAGGAAAAATTGGGTTAATTTGGGGATAATTTCAGGACTATTTTGGGATAATTTCAGGTTAATTTTAGGACAATTTTGGGGTTATTTCAGGAGAATTTGAGGATTATTTCAGGACATTTTTGGGATATTTTGGGGATACTTTTGGGGTAACTTTAGGATGATTTCAGGACAATTTCTGGGGAATTTTGGGATAAATTTGGGAGATTTTGGGGATAATTTCAGGACAATTTTGGGATAATTTTAGAATAACTTTGGGATAATTTTAGGGAAATTTTGGGATAATTTTAGGATAATTTTGGGATGACTTCAAGAGAATTTCAGGGTAATTTCAGGACAATTTTGGAATAATTTCAGGACAATTTTGGGATAATTTTGGGATAATTTCAGGACAACTTGGGGATCATTTTAGGGTAACTTTGGGATGACTTCAGGACAATTTTGGGATAATTTTGGGATAATTTCAGGACAACTTGGGGATCATTTTAGGATAATTTCGGGATGACTCCAGGACAATTCCAGGACAATTTTGGGATAATTTTGGGATCATTTTCCCCATAATTCCCTCTTTTCTCCGCAGTCCTGACCGAGGAACAAGAACAAACCCTGCAGGAGCTCGTGGGTCCCCTCAGCCGCTTCTTTGAGGTAAAAACCCCCAAATTTCCCCCATTCCCACCCTCCCCCCTTCCAGGGAAATCCTCTGGAATTGCGGGAATTCTCCCCCAAATCCCGGCAGGAGGTGAACAACCCCGCCAAGAACGACGCCCTGGAGAAGGTGGAGGACGAGACCATGAAAGGGTTAAAGGAGCTGGGGGCCTTCGGGCTCCAGGTGCCCCCCGAATTTGGGGGGCTGGGGCTCAACAACACCCAGGTGAGGCACCCCCCGAAATTTGGGGAGCCCCAAAATCCCCTCCCAGTAACTCCCAGTAAGTCCCAGTAACTCCCAGTAACCCCCAGTGCTCCCAGTTCTGTCCAAAATGCCCCAAATCTCCCCAAATTCACCCCAAATCTCCTCAAATTCACCCCAAATCCTCCCTGAATTCCCCAAAATCCCCCCAGGACCCCCCAAAATTCCATTGGGATCCCCCAAAATCCCCTCCCAGTAACTCCCAGTAACCCCCAGTAACTCCCAGTAACCCCCAGTGCTCCCAGTTCTGTCCAAAATCCCCCAAATCCTCCCTAATTCACCCCAAATCTCCTCAAATTCACCCCAAATCCTCCCTGAATTCCCCAAAATCCCCCCAGGACCCCCCAAAATTCCAATGGGACCCTCCAAATCTCCTCCCAGTAACTCCCAGTAAGTCCCAGTGCTCCCAGCTCTGTCCAAAATCCCCCAAATCCTCCCTAATTCACCCCAAAATCCTCCCTAAATTCCCCAAAAATCCCCCCAGGACCCCCCAAAATTCCATTGGGATCCCCCAAAATCCCCTCCCAGTAACTCCCAGTAACCCCCAGTAACCCCCAGTGCACTCCCAGTGCTCCCAGTACCCCCCAAACCCCCTCAAATCCTCTCCCAACTCCTCCAGACCCTCCCAAACCCCCCTGGGACCCCCTGGGACCCCCCAATCTCCACCCTGGGGGGCTCCCAGTGCCTCCCAGTAACTCCCAGTGCCCTCCCAGTAACTCCCAGTGCTCCCAGTACCCTCCAAACCCCCCTGGGACCCCCCAGTCTCCACCCTGGGGGGCTCCCAGTGCCTCCCAGTAACTCCCAGTGCTCCCAGTCCCCCCCAAACCCCCTCAAATCCCCTCCAAACTCCCCCAGATCCCCCCAAACCCCCCTGGGACCCCCCAGTCTCCACCCCAGTGGCTCCCAGTCCCTCCCAGTAACTCCCAGTGCTCCCAGTACCCTCCAAACCCCCTCAAATCCCCCCCAAACCCCCCTGGGACCCCCTGGGACCCCCCGATCTCCACCCCAGGGGGCTCCCAGTAACTCCCAGTCCCTCCCAGTGACTCCCAGTGCTCCCAGTGACTCCCAGTGCTCCCAGTCCCCCCCAAACCCCCCTGGGACCCCCCGATCTCCACCCCAGGGTGTTCCCAGTCCCTCCCAGTGACTCCCAGTGCTCCCAGTACCCTCCAAACCCCCCTGGGACCCCCTGGGACCCCCCAGTCTCCACCCCGGGGGGCTCCCAGTCCCTCCCAGTAACTCTCAGTGCCCTCCCAGTCCCTCCCAGTGACTCCCACTGCTCCCAATCCCCCCCAAACCCCCCTGGGACCCCCTGGGACCCCCCGATCTCCACCCCGGGGTGTTCCCAGTGCCTCCCAGTGACTCCCAGTGACTCCCAGTGCTCCCAGTACCCTCCAAACCCCCCTGGGACCCCCTGGGACCCCCCAGTCTCCACCCTGGGGGGCTCCCAGTAACTCCCAGTCCCTCCCAGTGACTCCCAGTGCTCCCAGTCCCCCCCAAACCCCCCTGGGACCCCCCAGTCTCCACCCCGGGGGGCTCCCAGTCCCTCCCAGTGCCTCCCAGTGACTCCCAGTGCTCCCAGTCCCCCCCAAACCCCCCTGGGACCCCCCAGTCTCCACCCCGGGGGGCTCCCAGTCCCTCCCAGTGCCTCCCAGTGACTCCCAGTGCTCCCAGTACGCGCGGCTGGTGCAGATCGTGGGCCAGCACGACCTGGGCGTGGGGATCACGCTGGGGGCGCACCAGTCCATCGGCTTCAAGGGGCTGCTGCTCTACGGGACCCCCCCCCAGAAGGAGAAGTACCTGCCCCGCCTGGCCACAGGTGAGGCCATCCCAGAATAGTCCTGGCACTCACCTGGCCGGGCCCGGAGGGGTCGGGGGGATTCGTTCCAATATTCCCAGGAATTCACCCAAATATTCCCAGGAATTCACCAAATATTCCCAGGAATTCACCCAAATATTCCCAGGAATTCACCAAATATTCCCAGGAATTCACCCAAATATTCCCAGGAATTCACCCAAATATTCCCAGGAATTCACCTGAAAT
This sequence comes from Vidua chalybeata, assembly GCF_026979565.1. NCBI lineage: Eukaryota > Metazoa > Chordata > Aves > Passeriformes > Viduidae > Vidua > Vidua chalybeata. The sequence continues at coordinate 247,545 of NC_071565.1, forward strand.
ATTGCCAGAATTTCACCCAAATATTCCCAGGAATTCACCCAAATATTCCCAGGAATTCACCCAAATATTCCCAGGAATTCACCCAAATATTCCCAGGAATTCACCCAAATATTCCCAGGAATTCACCTGAAATATTGCCAGAATTTCACCCAAATATTCCCAGGAATTCACCCAAATATTCCCAGGAATTCACCCAAATATTCCCAGAAATCCCCCCAAATATTCCCAGGAATCCCCCCAGAATAGTCCTGGCACTCACCTGGCAGGGCCCTGGAGGGGTCGGGGGGGTTCGTTCCAATATTCCCAGGAATTCACCCAAATATTCCCAGGAATTCACCTGAAATATTCCCAGGAATTCACCTGAAATATTCCCAGGAATTCACCTGAAATATTGCCAGAAATTCCCCCAAATATTCCCAAAAATTCACCCAAATATTCCCAGAAATTCACCCAAATATTCCCTGAAATTCCCCCAAATATTCCCAAAAATTCCCCCAAGTATTCCCAGAAATTCAGGAGCTGCCTGTGGCCATTCCCAGAAATCCCAAAATTCCCATTTTTCGGGAAACTTTGGGATAACTTGAGCACTTTTAGGATGGAATTTTCTCATTTTTGGGTGGAATTTTCTCATTTCTGGGTGGAATTCTCTCATTTTTGGGTGGAATTTTCTCATTTTTGGTTGGAATTTTCTCATTTCTGGGTGGAATTCTCTCATTTCTGGGTGGAATTTTCTCATTTTTGGCTCTTTTTGAACGGAATTTTCAGGAATTTTCGTGAATTTTCCAACCTCAGGGAAGCCCAGGCTGCCCGTGCCCATTCCCCAATTCCCAGAATTCCCCAAATTCCCGTTTTTCCAGGGGAGTGGGTGGCAGCTTTCTGCCTGACGGAGCCCGGCAGCGGCTCCGACGCCGCCTCCATCCGGACCCGGGCCACGCCCAGCCCCTGTGGAACCTTCTGGACCCTGGAGGGGGAGAAGATCTGGATCAGGTCCCAATTCC
>NC_071565.1:248742-290550 GCF_026979565.1 Vidua chalybeata
CCCAGGTGAGCTTTAGGGGGTTTCTGGGCGTGTCTCAGCCCCTCAGGTGTGTCTCTCACCTGCGCAGGTGGCCACAGGCCAGCCCCACGAGGGCTCGAGCTACGCGGCGCGCAAGAGCTGCCAGCTGGCCCTGAACCGGCTGGACTACGCCCGGCGGCGCCTGGCCGAGCTGGCCCGCGCCTGCGAGCTCATGCTGGAGCAGTGACGCACCTGGGCACACCTGGGCACACCTGGGCGCACCTGGGCACACCTGGACACAGCGTGGGACGGAGCTGGAACGGCCTCGAGACACCAAAATGTGGGAAAGTGGGATTTTAATGGGATTTGATTGGGGTGTGGCAGCGCTGAGAGACTCTGGGCACACCTGGGCACACCTGGGCACACCTGGGCATGGCACGGGACAGAGCTGGAGCGGCCTCGGCACAGCAAAATGTGGGAAAATGGAATTTTAATGGGGTTTGATTGGGGTGTGACACCTTGGGGACGGCACTGAGAGACTCTGGGCACACCTGGGCACACCTGGGCATGGCACGGGACGGAGCTGGAGCGGCCTCGGCACAGCAAAATGTGGGAAAATGGAATTTTAATGGGGTTTTATTGGAATTTTATTGGGGTCCGGCAGTGCTGAGAGACTCTGGGCATACTTGGGCACACCTGGACACACCTGGGCACGGCGTGGGACGGAGCTGGAACGGCCTCAGGACACCAAAATGTGGAAAAATGGGATTTTAATGGGATTTTATTGGGATTTGATTGGGGTGTGACATCTGGGGACAGCGCTGAGAGACTCTGGTGCACCTGAGCACACCTGGGCGCACCTGGGCACGGCGTGGGACGGAGCTGGAGCGGCCTTGACACAGCAAAATGTGGGAAAATGGGGTTTTAATGGGATTTCATTGGAATGTGACACTTGTGGACAGCGCTGAGAGACTCTGGGCACACCTGGGCACACCTGGGTACACCTGGGCACACCTGGGTACACCTGGGCACACCTGGGCACACCTGGGCACGGCGTGGGATGGAGCTGGAGCGGCCTCGAGACACCAAAATGTGGGAAAATGGGATTTCATTGGGATTTTATTGGCGTGTGGCAGCGCTGAGAGACTCTGGGCACACCTGGGCACACCTGGGCACGGCGTGGGACGGAGCTGGAATGGCCTCGAGACACCAAAATGTGGAAAAATGGGATTTTAATGGAACTTTATGGGGGTGTGACACTTTGGGGACATCACTGAGAGACTCTGGGCACACCTGGGCACGGCGTGGGACGCACCTGGAACAACCTCAGCACAGAAAAATGGGATTTTAATGGGGTTTTATTGGAATTTTATTGGGGTCCGGCAACGCTGAGAGACTCTGAGCACACCTGGGCACACCTGGAGGCCCCCCAGGTGCCACCCCCGCCCTTGGAGACACCCCCAAATAAAGGGACACCGCGGTGGCCTTGAGACCTCGAGGGGACTCGGGAGTTTTTGGGGGGTCCCGGGGGAATTTGGGGATTTTGGGATCCCTGGGAGGGGAATTTGGGGAGGGTTTGGGGGGTCCCGGGGGAATTTGGGGGGTCCTGGAGGAATTTGGGGAAGATTTGGGGGTCCAGGGGGAATTTGGGGGTCCCAGGGGGAATTTGGGGTTCCAGGGGGAATTTTGGGGGTCTCAGGGAGGATTTAGGGGCTCCTGAGGGAATTTTGGGGAGTCCCGGGGGGGGTCTGGGGAGATCCCAGGAGAATTTGGGGAAGATTTGGGGGTCCCGGGGGATTTTGGGGGGTCCCGGGAGGGGTCCCAAAGTCTCCCCAAATTTTCGGTTTCTGTTTCATTCCCGGGCGGCGCCGGTGACGTCACTGGGCGGGGTTTCCCCGGACGGAAATGGGCGTGGATTATTAGTAAGCCACGCCCATCTCATTATGTTTATGTCAATCAGCGCCGGGGGCGTGGCCGGGCGGATCTCGGGTGACGTCATCGCCTGGGTTTGGCTAGGATTGGGCGGGGGGACCCCTGGAACCCCAATATTCACCTGGGGACCCCCCAAAATTCACCTCAGGTCCCCAGACTTCACCTGAGACCCCCAAAATTCACCTGGGAGCCACAAAATTCACCTGGGACCCCCAAAAAACCCATCTGGGACACCAAAAAAAACCACCTGAGACCCCAAAATTCACCTGGGAGCCCCAAAAAAACCCATCTGGGACCCAAAAATTCACCTGGGAGCCCCAAAAAACCCACCTGAGACCCCGAAATTCACCTGGGAGCCCCAAAAAACCCATCTGGGACCCCAAAATTCACCTGGGAGCCCCAAAAAACCCACCTGAGACCCAAAATTCACCTGGGAGCCCCAAAAAACCCATCTGGGACCCCAAAATTCACCTGGGAGCCCCAAAAAACCCATCTGGGACCCCAAAATTCACCTGGGAGCCCCAAAAAAACCCATCTGGGACCCCAAAAAACCCACGTAAGACCCCAAAATTCACCTGGGAGCCCCAAAATTCACCTGGGACCCCCAAAAAACCCATCTGGGACCCCAAAATTCACCTGGGAGCCCCAAAAATACCCACCTGAGACCCCGAAATTCACCTGGGAGCCCCAAAAAACCCACCTGAGACCCCCAAAAAAAACCACCTGAGACCCGAAATTCACCTGGGAGCCCCAAAAAAACCCACCTGAGACCCCAAAATTCACCTGGGAGCCCCAAAATTCACCTGGGACCCCCCAAAAAAAACCACCTGGGAGCCCCAAAAAACCCACCTGAGACCCAAAATTCACCTGGGAGCCCCAAAAAACCCATCTGGGACCCCGAAATTCACCTGGGAGCCCCAAAATTCACCTGGGAGCCTCAAAAAACCCACCTGAGACACGAAATTCACCTGGGAGCCCCCAAAAACCCACCTGGAACAGCCAAAACCCACCTGGGGACCCCAGACCCACCTGGACACCCCTTAAACCCACCTGGGGACACCCCAAATCTCCCCGAGCCCCCGAAATGCCCTAAAAGCCGCCCAAATCCGGTCCCAACACCCTAAAATCCCCGAAATAAACCCCAAATCCGCCCTAAATCCCCCCCAAATCCCACAAATCTCCTGAAATCCCCCCGAAATGCCCCCAAATCCCCTAAATTCACCTCAACTCCCCCCAAAATCCACCCAGGACCCCCCCAAATCCCCCCAAAATCCCCTAAAATCCTCACGAAATCCCTACGAATCCCCAAAATCCCCTCAAAATCCCCAAAAATCCCCTGAAATCCCCCCCAAAATCCCCCAAAATCCCCTAAAATCTCCCCAAAATCCCTACAAGTTCCCCAAAATCCCCTAAAATCCCCCAAATCCCCCCAAATCCCCTAAAATCACCCAAAATCCCCTAAAATCCCCTAAAATCCCCACAAGTCCCCCAAAATCCCCCCAAATTCCGCCAAAATTCCCCCAAAATCCCCTAAAATCCCCCCAAAATCCCCCCAAAATCCCCAAAATTCCCCCAAAAAATCCCCTACAATCCCCCCAAAATCCCCCAAAATCCCCCCAAGTCCCCCAAAATCCCCATAATTCACCTCAAACACCCCCAAAATCCCCCCCAAATCCCCCCCGGATTTTCCCGAGCCCTCCCCCACCCCTCCCCTCCCCCCCCCGGGCGTGTCCCCGCCCCACCCCTGACCCTTGTCCCCCCTCCCCCCCCGCCCCTCCCCCTCCCCATTTATTGTCGCCTTTGTCACCTGTCCCCCCCCCCCAGGGCGGGGCGGTGACGTCAGCGGTGACGTCAGCGGCCGTTATGAACAGGTGCGCTCACCTTTGCCCCCCCCCACCCTGCCCCGACCCCACCTGGAGCCGCCGCCGGGCCCGGAGGTGAGCGGGGGGGAGCGGCACCGGATCAATAACGGAGCTATCGGCGATCGATCGGGGATCGATCGGGGGGGATTGATCAGGGATTGGTCCGGGATTGAGGGGGGATTGATCAGGGATTGATTTGGGATCAATGGGGGATCTGTAGGAGGTCTGTGGGGGAGCAGTACCGGATCAATAACGGAGCTATCGGGGATTGATCGGGGATCGATCGGAGGGGATTGATCGGGGATTGAGGGGGGATTGATCGGGGATTGATCGGGGATCGAGGGGGGATTGATTGGGGATCTGTAGGGGGTCTGTAGGGGGTCTATGGGGGAGCGATACCGGATCAATAACGGAGCTATCGGGGATTGATCGGGGATTGATCGGGGGTTGATTGGGGATCGAGGGGGGATTGATCAGGGATTGATCAGGGATCGAGGGGGGATTGATTGGGGATCTGTAGGGGATCTGTAGGGGGTCTATGGGGGAGCGATACCGGATCAATAACAGAGCTATCGGGGATCGATCGGGGGGGGATCGATCGGGGATTGATCGGGGATCAAGGGGGGATCAGGGATTGATTGAGGATTGAGGGGGGATTGATCGGGGATCAGTGGGGGATCTGTAGGGGGTCTATGGGGGAGTGATACCGGATCAATAACGGAGCTATCGGGGATCAATTGGGGGGGATTGATCAGGGATTGATCGGGGATTGATTGGGGATTGATCAGGGATTGATCGGGGATCAATAGGGGATCTGCAGGGGGTCTATGGGGGAGCGGTACCGGATCAATAATGAAGCTATCGGGGATCAGTCGGGGGGGATTGATTGGGGATTGATCAAGGATCAAGGGGGATTGATCAGAGATTGATTGAGGATCAATGGGGGATCTGTAGGGGGCCTATGTAGAGCGATACCAGATCAATAACAGAGCTATCGGGGATCGATCGGGGGGATTGATGGGGGATTGATTGGGGATTGATCAGGGATCGAGGGGGGATTGATCGGGGATCAATAGGGGATCTGTAGGGGGCCTATGGAGGAGCAATACCGGATCAATAACGGAGCTATCGGAGATCAATCGGGGGGGGATTGATCGGGGGTTGATTGGGGATTGAGGGGGGATTGATCAGGGATTGATCAGGGATCGAGGGGGGATTGATCGGGGATCAGTGGGGGATCTGTAGGGCGTCTATGGAGGAGCAATACCAGATCAATAACGGAGCTATCGGAGATCGATCGGGGGGGATTGATCGGGGGTTGATCGAGGATCGAGGGGGGATTGATCAGGGATTGATTTGGGATCAATAGGGGATCTGTAGGGGGTCTATGGGAGAGCGGTACCAGATCATTAACGGAGCTATCGGGGATCAATCAGGGATCGATTGAGGGGGGATTGATGGGGGATTGATCAGGGATTGATCAGTTGGTGATCCATTGGCGGCTCTTGGGCATTGATAGGAGATCGATTGGGGGTCGATGGGGGATCTATAGGGGATCGATAGGGGATCGATAGGGGATCGATAGAGGCTGGGGAGGGTCTGTAGGGGCTCTATAGGGGCCCCAATCAATAAGGGATCGATAGGGGCTGGGGAGGGGCTGCAGGTGATCGAGTTTGGGATCGATTTGGGATCGATAGGGGCTGGGGAGGGGCTGTAGGTGATCGATAGGTGATCAATAGGGGATCAATACCCATCCGGAGGTGTCCGTACAGCACCCAGAGGTGCCTGTGGGGGCCCATAGGGGATCGATAGGGGATCAATAGGGGACTGATAGGGGGTCTACAAAGGATCAATAGGGGATCGATAGGGGACCAATAGGGGATCGATAGGGGACCAATAGGGGATCGATAGGGGATCGATAGGGGATCAATACCCATCCATAGCGGTCTACAGAGGATCGATAGGGGATCAATAGGGGACCAATAGGGGATCAATAGAGGATCAATAGGGGATCGATAGGGGATCGATAGAGGATCGATAGGGGATCAATACCCACCCATAGGGGTCTATAGGTGCCCGTGGGAACCCCTGGGGTCACCTCAGGGTTCTATAGAGTATCAATAAGATTATCAATACCGATCAATAACGTGTCCGTAGGGTCTGGCGCCAGCCGGGGCCGGCTGGGATCAACAGGGTACCAATAGGGTATCAATAGGGATCTATCGATTACCAATACCTATCAATAACTGATCAATACCGATTGATAACTGATCAATAACTGATCAATAATGATCGATAACCCCCGCAGGTCCGGCGACGGCGCACGGGGGGCTGCAGGCGCTGGGGCTGGGGCCGGCTGGGATCAATAGGATGTCTATAGGGTATTGATAAAGTACTAATGGAGTACCAGTACCACTCAATAGGTTACCAATACCTATCGATAACTGATCAATAACTGATCAATACCGATCGATAACCCCGCAGGTCCGGCGATGGCGCACGGGGGGCTGCAGGCGCTGGGGCTGGCGCTGGCCGGGGCCGGCTGGGCCGCGCTGCTGGTGGCCGCGGCGCTGCCGCAGTGGGAGGTGTCGTCGTTCGCGGGGGACAACATCATCACAGCCCTGGTGACAATGCAGGGGCTGTGGATGAGCTGCGTCAGCACCAGCACCGGACAGCTCCAGTGCAAGAGACACGAGTCCGTGCTGGCACTGCCAGGTGACACCGGGGGGTGACACTGACACCGGGGGTGACACTGACACCGGGGGTGACACTGACACTGACACCGGGTGTGACACTGACACCGGGGTGTGACACTGACACTGACACCGGGGTGTGACACTGACACCGGGGGTGACACTGACACTGACACTGACACCGGGGGTGACACTGACACTGACACTGACACTGGGTGTGACACTGACACTGACACTGACACTGACACCGGGGGTGACACTGACACTGACACTGACACTGGGTGTGACACTGACACTGACACTGACACTGACACTGACACTGACACTGACACTGACACTGACACTGACACTGACACCGGGGTGTGACACTGACACTGACACTGACACTGACACCGCGGTGTGACACTGACACTGACACTGACACCGGGGGTGACACTGACACTGACACTGACACTGACACTGACACTGACACTGACACTGACACTGACAGACACCGGGGTGTGACACTGACACTGACACTGGGTGTGACACTGACACTGACACTGACACTGACACTGACACTGACACTGACACTGACACCGGGGTGTGACACTGACACTGACACTGACACTGACACTGACACTGACACCGGGGGTGACACTGACACTGACACTGACACCGGGGGTGACACTGACACTGACACCGGGGTGTGACACTGACACTGACACTGACACTGACACTGACACTGACACCGGGGTGTGACACTGACACTGACACTGACACTGACACTGACACTGACACTGACACTGACACCGGGGTGTGACACTGACACTGACACTGACACTGACACTGACACTGACACTGACACTGACACCGGGGTGTGACACTGACACTGACACTGACACTGACACTGACACTGGGTGTGACACTGACACTGACACTGACACTGACACTGACACTGACACTGGGTGTGACACTGACACTGACACTGACACCGGGGGTGACACTGACACTGACACCGGGGTGTGACACTGGGGTGTGACAGTGACACTGGGGACACTGGGGACATTGGGACACTGGGGACACTGAGGTGTGACAGTGACACCGATGGGATCAGAGGTTTGGGGACACTGAGGACATCAGGGACATTCTGGGCTTTGGGGACACTGGGGACAATGTGACAGTGCCAGCACGGGACAGCTCCAGTGCAAGAGACACGAGTCCGTGCTGGCACTGCCAGGTGACACCGGGGACATCCTGGGGTTTGGGGACATTTGGGACACTGGGACACTGGGGTGTGACAGTGACACCGATGGGATCAGGGGTTTGGGGACATTGGGGACACTGTGGACACTGGGGACACCCGAGTGTGACAGTGACACTGAGGGGGTCAGGGATTGGGGACACTGGGGACATTGGGGACATTTGGGACATTTGGGCTGTTGGGGACATTGGGGACACCGAGGACTCGAGGCAGCTCCGCTGGTGGCAATTGGGCGCTCACTGTGTCACTGTCCCTGTCCCCTCCCTGTCCCTGTCCCCTCCCTGTCCCTGTCCCCTCCCTGTCCCTGTCCCCTGTCCCCTCCCTGTCCCCTCCCTGTTTCGGGGCGTGGCCGTGACCAAAGGTCGCCCTGGTGGCCATAAAGGCACAGGAGTGTCCCCAGCTGTCCCCAGCTGTCCCCAACCGCCACCAACTGTCCTCAGCTGTCCCCAGCTGTCCCCAATTGCCACCGAGTGTCCCCGAGTGTCACCTGGTGTCACCTGGTGTCACCCCCGCCCCGCCCAGGGAGTGGCCGGCAACGCCCCGGGACCCCCAAAATCCAACCCGGGACCCCCCCTGGTGACCCCCCTGTCCCCCCCAGCTCACCTGGGACACCCCAAATCCCCCCAGCCCCACCCAAATCCCCCCAAGACCTCTCCCAACACCTCCAGGACCCCCCTAAACCCCTTTAGGACCCCCCAAATCCCCCTCAAACACCGCCAGGACCCCCTTGGTGACCCCTCTGTCCCCCCCAGCTCACCTGCAGCTCACCTGGGACACCCCAAATCCCCCTCAAACCCCTCCAGGATCCCCCAAACCCCTCCAGGACCCCCAAATCACCCCCAAATCACCCCCAAACCCCCCGGGACCTCCTCGGTGACCCCCCCGTGTGTCCCCCCAGCTCACCTGCAGCTCACCTGGGACACCCCAAATCCCCCTCAAACCCCTCCAGGATCCCCCTAAACTCCTCCAGGACCCCCCAAATCCCTCTCAAACACACCCAAACCCCTCCGGAACCCCCCAAATCCCCCAAACCCCCCGAGACCCCCTCGGTGACCCCCCCGTGTGTCCCCCCAGCTCACCTGCAGGCCACCCGGGCGCTCATGGTGGTCTCGGGGGTCCTGGGCCCGCTGGCGCTGGGCGCGGCCGTGGCGGGGATGAAGTGCACGCGCTGCGGGGGCGACGACCCCCGCAAGAAAGCCTCGGTGGCCGGCGCGGGGGGGGCCATGTTCATCCTCTCAGGTGAGAGGGACCCCCGAAAATGGCTTCGGGACCCGCGAAAATGGGTTTGGGACCCCTAAAAATGGCTTCGGGACCCCCGAAAATGGGTTTGGGACCCGCGAAAATGGGTTTGGGACCCCTAAAAATGGGTTCGGGAGCCCCGAAAATGGGATCGGGACCCCCGAAAATGGGATCGGGACCCCTGAAACCCCCCCTGGACCACCAAAAATGGGTTTGGCACCCCCGAAAATGGGTTCAGGAAACCCGAAAATTGGGACCCCCAAAAAGCTCCCTGGCACCTCAAAAAAATGGGTTTGGAAACCTTAAAAATGGGTTCGGGACACCCGAAAATGAGATCAGGAGACCCGAAAATGGGTTCGGGACCCCCGAAAATGGGTTTGGGACTCCTAAAACCCCCCCCGGACCCTCAAAAATGGGTTTGGCACCCCTAAAATTGGGTTCAGGAAACCTGAAAATGGGATCGGGACCCCCGAAAATGGGTTTGGGACATCCAAAATGGGTTTGGGACCCCCGAAAATGGGTTTGGAACCTCCCAAAATCGATTCAGGACCCCCAAAAATGGGTTTGAGACCCCCCAAAACCCCCTGGACCCCAAAACTCCTCATTTTAGAGCTAAAAAAAAACAATTTGGAGGAAAAAAAAAAATCCGTGTTTAGGACCCCAAATCCCCTTTGGGACCCCCAAAACCCCATTTTGTTCCTAAAAATCCTCATTTTTGACCCCAAATCCCCCTTTTTTTTCACCCTAAAACCCCCTTTTTCATCCTAAAAAAAAAAAAAAAAAACATTTTCTGACCCCAAAACCCCCCAATTTTTAACCAAAAATCCCTATTTTTTCACCCCAAAACCCCCATTTTTACCCCCAAAATCCCCATTTTGCCACCCAACCGCCCCCAATTTCGGGGTCCCCCGTGGGTTTTCTCCGCCCCCCGGCCCCATTTGGGGTTTTTTTTTTGGGGTGATTTCAGCGGATTTTGGGTTCCCCAGGGCTGCTGGCGCTCGTCGCCTGCTCCTGGTACGGCCACAGGATCGTCACGAGCTTCTACGACCCCACGGTGCCCGTCAACTACAAGTGAGCGCAAATTTGGGGTGAAACCCGGCGGGTTTGGGGTCTTTGGGATTTTTGGGGTCCTGGGGGATTTGGGGTCACCGTTTTGGGGCGATTTTAGGGCGATTTTAGTGGATTTTAAGGTGATTTTTAGGGGATTTTTGGGGTGGGTTTTGGATTTTGAGGAGGGATTTTGGGGTGAAATCTGGCGGGTTTGGGGTCTTTGGGATTTTTGGGGTCCCGGGGGAGTTTTGGGGGCATCGTTTTGGGGCGATTTTTGTCGATTTTAGGGCGATTTTTGTGGATTTGAAGGTGATTTTTAGGGGATTTTTGGGGTGGGTTTTGGATTTTGAGGGGGGGATTTTGGGGTGAAATCTGGCGGGTTTGGTGCTTTTGGGATTTTTAGGGTCCCGGGGGGGTTTTGGGGGCGTCGTTTTGGGGCGATTTTTGTCGATTTTAGGGCGATTTTGGTGGATTTTACTTTTTTTTTTTTTTTTTTTTTTTTTTTTTTTTTTTGTGATTTTGATGGATTTTTTTTGGGTGGGGTTTGGATTTTGAGGGGGGGGATTTGGGGTTTTTGGGGTTTTGGGTGTTTTTGGGGTGTCGTTTTGGGGCGATTTAAATGGATTTTACAGGTTTTGATGGGTTTTAGGTTAATTTCGGGCTATTTCGGGCTATTTCCATCGGGTTTTTTGCAATTTTGGGATACTTTTGGGATTTTTGGGGGGGGATTTCAGACATTTCTCAACCCAAATTTCCCTCCCCAGGTTCGAGTTCGGCTCCGCGCTCTTCCTGGGCTGGGCGGGGCCGGATTTTGGGTTAATTTCGGGATATTTTGGGTTAATTTCGGGCTATTTCGGGCTATTTCCATCGGGTTTTTTGCAATTTTGGGGTATTTTTTTTTGGGATTTCGGACATTTCTCAGCCCAAATTTCCCTCCCCAGGTTCGAGTTCGGCTCTGCGCTCTTCCTGGGCTGGGCGGGGCCGGATTTTGGGTTCATTTCGGGATATTTTGGGTTCATTTCGGGCTATTTCGGGCTATTTCCATCGGGTTTTTTGCAATTTTGGGGTATTTTTTTTTGGGATTTCGGACATTTCTCAGCCCAAATTTCCCTCCCCAGGTTCGAGTTCGGCTCTGCGCTCTTCCTGGGCTGGGCGGGGCCGGATTTTGGGTTCATTTCGGGATATTTTGGGTTCATTTCGGGCTATTTCCATCGGGTTTTTTGCAATTTTGGGGTTTTTTTTGGGGGATTTCGGACATTTCTCAGCCCAAATTTCCCTCCCCAGGTTCGAGTTCGGCTCCGCGCTCTTCCTGGGCTGGGCGGGCTCGTTGCTGGCGCTGCTCGGGGGGTCCCTCCTGGCCTCGTCCTGCTGCAGCCGCGGGGGGGGAGGGGCGGCCAAGAGGGGGTACCCCCGGGCCAAGACCCCCCCCAAGGGCCCCCCCAGCGCCCGCGAGTACGTCTGAGGGACCCCCGACCCAATTCGGGACCCCCGACCCAATCCGGGGCGTGCCCCCAACTCAGGGATCTCCCGCGCAGTTGGCGCAGGTTGTGCAGCAGGACCCAAAATCATCCCGGGACCCCCAAAAATCCACCCCAGGACCACCAAAATCCCCCACAAAAAATCTTTTCCAAACACTTGAGAGTCCCCGAATTTATTCACTGGATGGTCTGAGACTCCCAAAATCCCTCTGGGACCCCCAAAATCCCTCTGAGACAACCCAAATCCATCTGAGACCCCCAAAATCCCTCTGAGACCCCCAAAATCCTCCAAAAATCCATCTTAGACCCCCAAAATCCCTCTGAGACCCCCAAAATCCATCTGAAACCCCTCAAAATCCATCTGAGACACCCCAAAATCCACCTGAGACCCCCAAAATCCTCCAAAAATCCATCTTAGGCCCCCAAATTCCCCCCCAAAATCCATCTGAGACCCCCAAAATCCATCTGGGACACCCCAAAATCCATCTGAGACACCCCAAAATCCCTCTGAGACCCCCAAAATCCCTCTGAGATCCCCAAAATCCTCCAAAAATCCCTCTGAAACCCCCACAATCCCCCCTAAAATCCACGTGAGACCCCCAAAATCCCTCTGAGACTCCCAAAATCCTCAAAAAAAATCCGTCTTAGGCCCCCAAATTCCCCCCAAAATCCACGTGAGACCCCCAAAATCGGGGCTGACCCTCCCCAAACTCGGCCCCTTCAACCCCTGGGACCCCCAAATTTGGGTCTGAGCCCCCCCGACCCCGCCCAGAATTGGGGCGCTCACCCCTCCAGCGCCGCCGCCACGGCCGCCCGGAGCCTCCTGCCCTCCTCGGTGTCCCCGGGGGGGCTCCGGCCGCGGGGATTGGGGCAGAAATCGGGGGGGTTGGAGCTGCGCGCGGGGCTCCCGGGGCTCCCGGGGCTCTCGGGGGTCCCGGGGGTCCCGGGGGGCAGGGGGTCGCCGCGGAGCTGGCACAGGTTGTGCAGCAGCACGCAGCTGAGCAGCAGCGTGGGCAGGAAGCGCAGCTCGGTGTCGTTGCGCTGGCCCAGGCAGCGCCAGCGGCCCCGCAGCCGCCGCAGCGCCCCCCGCGCCCCCCGCGCCGCCAGCGCCGCGCCCCGGTTGAAGCGCCCCGCCCCCACCGGCAGCCCCTCCCCCTCCCGGAACGGCCGCAGCAGCCACGGCAGCAGCGGGTCCCGACCGGAGCCCAGGAAGTACGGGCCGAGCACGGGGACACCCCCGGGGACATTCCCGGGGACACCCCCGGGGACATTCCCGGGGACATTCCCGGGGACACTCCCGGAGACACTCCCGGAGACACTCCCGGGGACATTCCCGGGGACATTCCCGGGGACACTCCCGGAGACACTCCCGGAGACACTCCCGGGGACGTTCCCGGGGACACCCCCGGGGATATTCCCGGGGACATTCCCGGGGACATTCCCGGGGACATTCCCGGGGACATTCCCGGGGACATTCCCGGGGACACCCCCGGGGACATTCCCGGGGACACTCCCGGGGACACCCCCGGGGACATTCCCGGGGACACTCCCGGGGATATTCCCGGGGACACTCCCGGGGATATTCCTGGGGACACCCCCGGGGACATTCCCGGGGACATTCCCGGAGACATTCCCGGGGACACTCCCGGGGACATTCCCGGGGATATTTCCGGGGACACCCCCGGGGACATTCCCGGGGACATTCCCGGGGACACTCCCGGGGACATTCCCGGGGACACTCCCGGGGACACCCCCGGGGACACTCCTGGCAGCTCCAGCGGCATTCCCAGTGGAATTCCCGGGGATATTCCCCGGATTTCCAGCGGCACTCCCGGGGATATTCCCGGGAGCTCCTGCGGCATTCCCGGGGACGTTCCCAGCGGCGTTCCCAGCGGGATTCCCGGGGACATTCCCCGGATTTCCAGCGGCATTCCCCCCAGCGGTGTTCCCAGCGGGATTCCGGGGGATATTCCCGGGAGCTCCGGCGGCGTTCCCAGCGGCGTTCCCAGGAGCTCCAGCGGCATTCCCAGCGGGATTCCCGGGGATATTCCCGGGAGCTCCAGCAGCATTCCCGGGAATATTCCCCGGATTTCCAAGGGGATTCCCCGTATCTCCAGCGGGATTCCCGGGATTTCTAGCGCGATTCCCGGGATTTCCAGCGGGATTCCCGGGATTTCCCGAATTTCCAGCGGGATTCCCCGGATTTCCAGCGGCATTCTCTGAATTCCCCGGATTTCCAGCAATATTCCCGGGATATCCCAGATTTCCAGCGGGATTCCCCGGATTTCCAGCAATATTCCCGGGATTTCCCAAATTTCCAGCAGGATTCCCAGGAATATTCCCAGGATTTCGAGCAGGATTCCCCGGATTTCCAGCGGGATTGCCGGGCTTTTCCCAATTTCCACTGAAATTCCCCGATTTTTCATTTGTATTCCCGGGATTTCCAGTTGAATTCCCAGCAATATTCCCCGAATTTCCATCCATATCCTCATGATTTCCATCAACATTCCCTGAATTTCCAGCGGAATCTCCCGAATTTCCAGCAATATTCCCAGAATTTCCAGCAGAGCCCCTGAAATTCCTGGCGAAACTTCTGGATTTCCCATCAAAATTCCCGGAATTCCCACGGAAACCCCCTGATTTCCCCCTGGAACCCACGAAATTCCCGGTTTTTCTATCGGAACCCCCCAAATCTCCACCGGAATTCCCATTTTTCCCCAAAGAATTCCTCTTTTCCCCCCTGACACCCCAGTTTTTCCCCCCGGAACCCTCACAATTCCTGCTTTCCCTCCCAGAATTCCCGATTTCCCCCCCAAAATTCTCGATTTCCCCCCCAGAACCCCCATTTCCCCTCCCAAAATCCTTATTTTTCCCCCCAAAATCCCCATTTTCCCCCTGAAAATCCCCATTTCCCCTCCCAGAATCCCCATTTCCCCCCACAAAACCCCAATTTCTCCTTCCAGAATCCCCATTTTTCCCCCGAAAATCCCCATTTCCTCCCTCAGAATCCCGATTTCCCCCCTCAGAATTCCCATTTTCCCCCCCTGAACCCCCATTTCCCCCCCCAGAATCCCCATTTTCCCCCCGAAAATCCCGATTTTCCCCCGCAGAATCCCCATTTTCCCCCCCAGAACCCCCCAAATCCCCGTTTTCCCCCCTATTTTCCCCGTTTTCCCCCCATTTTTCCCCGTTTTCGCCCCGGTTTTTCCCGTCCCCGGCCGCCGCCCAGCGCCGCTGCAGCCGGCGGAAGAGCGCCGAGCGGCGGATCCCGGTTCCCGGCCGCTGGAATTCCACATTCCAGAGGCAGCCGCGCGCGTCCACCGTGGCCTGCAGCGTCAGCGCGTGCCCCGCGCCGCCCTCGCCACTGTCGCGATAGGCGCCGGCCGGGCCCGCGGCGGGGGCGCGGATCGGGACCCGCAGCCGGGCCAGGACCCCGGCCAGGCGGGGCAGGGGGGCCGGCGCCGCCGGGAATTCCGGGAATTCCGGGAATTCTGAGGGATCCGGGAACTCCGGCAGGGCGGGGAGCGGCGGGATCCACGGCGGCTCGGCGGGGACCTGGGGGAATCCCGAGGGAATTTGGGGGAATCCCGAGGGAATTTGGGGATTTCGGGAGTTTCCCGACGGAATGTGGGAGATCCCAGACGGAATTTTGGAGTTTCCCGATGGAATCTGGGATTTTCTCGGGGAAATTTGGGAGTTTCCTGAGGAAATTTGGGACTTTCCCAAAAGAGTCTGGGCGTTTCCCGATGAAATTTGGGGACTTCCCGACGGAATTTGGGAATTTTGGGAGTTCTCCAACAAAATTTGGGACTTTCCTGACAAACTCTGTCCGCTTCCCGACGGAATTTGGGGATTTTGGGAGTTTTCCAACCAAATTTGGGCGTTCCACGACGAGGTCCTGGAGTTTCCCGCTGGAATTTGGGCATCTCCGGCGTTTCCCCCCAAAATTCCGGCGTTTCCCCCCAAAATTCCGGCGTTTCCCGACGGATTCTGGGAGCTCCCGGCGGCTCCCGCTGAAATCCGGGAGTTTTCCCCCGGAGCGTCGGAATTCCGGGGTTTTTTGGCCGCAATTCCCGAGTTTTCCCGGGGCATTTGAGGCGTTCCCGACGATCTGGGGGCGTTGCCGTCGTTCCCGGGCGTTTCCCGGCTGGAATTTCCCGGTTTTTGGGCTTTCCCCGGGGTTTTCCTCCTCCTGCTGCTCCTGCCGGGAATTCCTGCCAGGATTTGGCATTTTGGGCCAAAATCCGCCGGGATTGGGGATTCTGACCCGGGATCCCTCGGGGTTTGGGATTTTGGGCCGGAATCCGCTGGATTTTGGAATCCGTGCCCCAAGAGCTGCGATTTTGGGTCAGAACCCGTTGAGATTTGGGATTTAGTGCTGGAATCCTCTGGATTTCGGAATCCCGGCCCCAAGAGCTGCGATTTAGGGTCGGAACCCTCCGGAATTTGGGAATTCATGCCGGAACTCTCTGCATTTCGGCATCCCGGCCCCAAGAGCTGCGATTTAGGGTCGGAACCCTCCGGAATTTGGGAATTCATGCCGGAACTCTCTGCATTTCGGCATCCCGGCCCCAAGAGCTGCGATTTAGGCTCGGAACCCTCCGGAATTTGGGAATTCATGCCGGAACTCTCTGCATTTCGGCATCCCGACCCCAAGAGCTGCGGTCTCGGCTCCGACCCCTCCGGAGTCCTGGACTTGTCCCCGAAATCCTGCGGATTTCGCCACTCGGCCCAGCCCGGCGCCGAGCCGTGCCCCCAATCCCCGGCCAAGCTCTGCGGGTCCCGGGGCAGGTGCAGCTTCAGCCCCAGAGCCCCCAGCCCTTCCTCCTCCTCCTCCTCCTCCTCCTCCTCCTCCTCCTCCTCCTCCTCCTGCTGCTGCTGCCGCCCCAGGATGGCCACCACGGCGCCGCAGACGTCGCGCAGGATTTTGCAGACGGAGCTGCGGGACACGCCGAAGGTGGCCTCGAGCGCCCGGTACTCGGTGGCGGCGCCGAGGCGCCAGAGCGTGAGCGCCAGGCGCACCTCGGCGGGCACGGCGCGCCGCATGGCCGTGTCCCGCCGGCCGATGGCCGCGCTCAGCCGCGACACCAGCGCGTCGAAGGTGGCCGGCGGGAGGCGGAAGCGCTCGCTCCACTCGCGCCCGCCCAGCGCCTTCTCCCGCACCGTGGCCCAGAAGGCCGAGCTGCGCCGGCGGCTCCAGACGCGGCCGCGCCGCCGCCACGGCGGGGCCTGAGGGGAGGCGCGGCGGGCGGGGAGGAGGGCGAGGCGCAGCGCGGAGAGGCGGCGGCGGCGGAGCAGGAGGAGGCGGAGGCGGTGCAGGAGGGCGAGGCGGCGGCGGCGGCGGCGGCGGCGGCGGCGGAGGAGGAGGAGGAGGAGGGAGAGGGAGGCGGCGGCGGCCGCCATGGGCGGCGCCATCTTGGGGGCGGTAGGGGGAAGAAGAAGGGCGGGGTGCGCATGCGCCAAGCCGAGTTCCCGCCTTGCGCTTGCGCAGAAGGGTGAGCAAGTACCGCCCCGCCTCGCTCGTCGACCAATCAAAACTCACCAATGCTTAAACCCCCTCTTGATTGACAGCAAAATGAACCAGTCGAAAGTTTCAGATAAATGATTGACAGCCGGCACAGCCAATCAGCGCGCGTTTATTGGTATATGTACAGAGCAAAGCGAAGCACGCGGCAATTCCCCAAAATTCCCGCCGGGATTTAAGGGGGAAAAAAGGGGGAGCGGGAGGGGTCGTACCTGTCCCGGGGGAGGGGAAACTGAGGCACGGAGTGGTTCCAGAGTGAGAAAATTCCTCAAATCCCCAAAAATTCCCGCCGGGATTTTTGTACCTTCCGCGGGGAAACTGAGGCACGGAGTGGTTCCATTGCAAAAATTCCCAAAATTCCTGGAATTCTGGGGGGGTTGTACCGCGATTTGGGCGGAGGAAACTGAGGCACGGAGTGGTTGCACTGAGAAATTCCCAAAATTCCTGGAATTCTGGGGGCCTGTACCACAATCTGGGGGGGGGGGGGGGAACTGAAGCATGGGGAAGATTCCCGACGAGAAAATTCCCAAAGTTTCTGGAAACGGGGGGTGTTTTGTACCCTTCCGGGGTAAACTGAGGCACGGAGCAGTTCCGTTGGAAAATTCCCAAAATTCCTGGAATTTTGGGGGTTCTGTCCCAAATTTTGGGAGGTAAATCGAGGCACAAAGTTATTCCATGGGGGAATGCCAAAAAATTCCCCAAATTCCTGGCAGTTTTTGGGGGAAATTCCTGAAATTTTTAGGGGAAAGTCCCCAAATCCCTGGGATTTGGGGCTCCTATCCCAAATTTTTGGGGAAAAAAGGATTGAATCCATGGGAAAATTCCCCAAATTCTTGGAATTTTGGGGAAAAAAAGGAGATGAATCCATAGGAAAACACCTGGGATTTTGGGGCTCCGATCCCAAACTTTTGGGGAAAAAAGGATTGAATCCTTGGGAAAATTCCCCAAATTCCAGGAATGGAAAAAAGGATTGAATCTGTGGGAAAACTCCCCAAATTCCTGGAATGGAAAAAAGGATTGGATCCATAGGAAAATTCCCCAAATTCCTGGAATGGAAAAAAGGATTGAATCTGTGGGAAAATTCCCCAAATTCCTGGAATGGAAAAAAGGATTGGATCCATGGGAAAATTCCCCAAATTCCTGGAATTTTGGGGCTCCAATCCCAAACTTTTGGGGAAAAAAGGAACGAATCCATGGGAGACTCCAGCCAAAGGGAAACTGAGTCACAGGGGATGATCCCAGCCCCGAAACGCCCAATTCCCACGGGAATTACTGTAAAAACCCCAATTCCCACGGGAATTTCCACAGAACCCCCAATTCCCACGGGAATCTCCTCAGAACCCCCAATTCCCACGGGAATTTCCTCAGAACCCCAATTCCCACGGGAATCTCTGCAGAACCCCCAATTCCCACGGGAATTTCTGCAAAAACCCCCAATTCCCACGGGAATCTCCTCAGTACCCCCAACTCCCACGGGAATCTCTGCAGAACTCCCAATTCCCACGGGAATCTCTGCAGAACCCCCAATTCCCACGGGAATATCCTCAGTACCCCCAATTCCCACGGGAATCTCTGCAGAACCCCCAATTCCCCGGGAATCTCATCAGAACCCCAATTCCCACGGGAATCTCCGCAGTACCCCCAATTCCCATGGGAATTTCCACAGAACCCCCAATTCCCACGGGAATCTCCTCAGAACCCCAATTCCCACGGGAATCTCCTCAGAACCCCAATTCCCACGGGAATCTCCGCAGTACCCCCAATTCCCACGGGAATTTCCACAGAACCCCCAATTCCCACGGGAATCTCTGCAGAACCCCAATTCCCACGGGAATTTCCACAGAACCCCCAATTCCCCCGGGAATCTCCTCAGAACCCCCAATTCCCACGGGAATCTCCTCAGAACCCCCAATTCCCACGGGAATCTCTGCAGAACCCCCAATTCCCACGGGAATTTCCACAGAACCCCCAATTCCCCCGGGAATCTCCTCAGAACCCCCAATTCCCACGGGAATTTCCACAGAACCCCCAATTCCCCCGGGAATCTCCTCAGAACCCCCAATTCCCACGGGAATCTCTGCAGAACCCCCAATTCCCACGGGAATTTCCACAGAACCCCCAATTCCCCCGGGAATCTCCTCAGAACCCCCAATTCCCACGGGAATTTCCACAGAACCCCCAATTCCCCCGGGAATCTCCTCAGAACCCCCAATTCCCACGGGAATTTCCACAGAACCTCAATTCCCACGGGAATCTCCGCAGTACCCCCAATTCCCACGGGAATTTCCACAGAACCCCCAATTCCCTCGGGAATCTCCTCAGTACCCCCAATTCCCTCGGGAATCTCCGCAGAACCCCCAATTCCCACGGGAATCTCCTCAGAACCCCAATTCCCACGGGAATCTCCGCAGAACCCCCAATTCCCACGGGAATCTCCACAGAACCCCCAATTCCCCGGGAATCTCCCCGGGATTTTGGAGCTTTCCGGGGAGCCCGAGCCGCGGGGATCCGGGGCGCGCTCAGGGCGCGGTGCCCGCGCTGGCGTTGCCGAACTGGCGCCGCTCCAGCAGGTCCTTGTAGGGCAGCTCGGGCAGCGCCAGGCGGCCGCAGCGCCGCCGCTCGTCGGGCGGCAGCCCCGGGCGCAGCGCGAAGCCCAGCACGGGCTCGGCGGCGCCGGGCGGCTGGAACGGCCGCAGCCGCCCCTCGGCGATGGCTCCGGCGGGCACGGGGCCGCCGCCGCGCAGGCAGCGCCGCTCCAGCCGCCGCCGCCGCCGCCGCAGCTCGGCCGCCTCCCGCCGCAGCCGCTCGGCGCCGAAGCGCTCGGCCTGGCTCCAGAAGGAGCGGTTGAAGTGCGAGTAGAGCGCCCAGTCCAGCGCGTTCCACGCCCGCAGCCGCCGCCGCTGCGCCGCCGTCACGGCGGCGGGCGCGCCGCGGGCGTTGTGGCGGAAGAGATCGACGGCGGCGGGCGGCCAGCACAGCCGGTGCCGCAGCAGCACCAGCGACTCGTCGAAGCGCTCGGCCAGCAGCACCAGCGGGAAGACGCGCTCCAGCCCCCGCAGCAGCGCCGGCACCTCCTCGGGCCGCGCCGGCTCGGGCAGGCCGAAGTCGAACCACTGCGGGTTGCGCGCGTAGTGGTTGCCGCGCTGGCCCGGGCGGAAGAAGCGCCAGGGCGAGGCCAGGAAGGCGTCGAGCGAGGGAGCGCGGCGGAAGGCGGGGGCGGCCGCGCGGAAGTACGAGAAGGCCGAGGCGCCCTGCGTGCCCGGGTCCCGCACGATGGAGAAGTAGAAGGAGTCGTTGGGCATCACCCGCTGCACCTGCCGGGAAGGGTTGGGGGATTTTTAATGGGTTTTAGGGGATTTTTAATGGGATTTTAATGGGATTTTAAAGGGATTTTTTGGGCGCCCTGCGTGCCCGGGTCCCGCACGATGGAGAAGTAGAAGGAGTCGTTGGGCATCACCCGCTGCACCTGCCCGGGAAGGGTTGGCGAGTTTAGTGGGTTTTAGGGGATTTTAATGGGATTTTAATGGGATTTTAAAGGGATTTTAATGGGATTTTAAAGGGATTTTTTGGGCGCCCTGCGTGCCCGGGTCCCGCACGATGGAGAAGTAGAAGGAGTCGTTGGGCATCACCCGCTGCACCTGCCTGGGAAGGGTTGGGGGGTTTAGTGGGATTGTAAAGGGATTTTTGGGGAGTTTTAATGGGATTTTAAAGGGATTTTCAATGGGATTTTAAAGGGTTTTTAAAGGGATTTTTGGGGAGTTTTAATGGGATTTTAAAGGGTTTTTAAAGGGATTTTTGGGAGTTTTTGGGTATTTTTTGGGCGCCCTGCGTGCCCGGGTCCCGCACGATGGAGAAGTAGAAGGAGTCGTTGGGCATCACCCGCTGCACCTGCCCGGGAAGCATTCCCAAAAAATCCCATTTTTTTCCCCCCAAAACCCCCTAAAATTTCCAAAAAAATCACAATTTCCCCCCCAAACCCCCCTAAAAAAAATCACCAAAAAAATCCTCGAAAATCCCCTAAAAAAACCCCCAAAAAAATCCCAAAAATTAAAAAAAAATTCCCAATTTTTCCCCTAAAACCCCTCTAAAAAATCACAAAAAAATCCTAAAAAAACCCCAAAAATCCCCAAAAATCCCTCAAAAATCCCAATTTTCCCCCCAAAACACCAATAAAAAATCCCAAATTCCCATTTTTTCCCGATTTTCCGCTCTGACCTCGGGCAGGTGGAAGCGCATGTGGTGGCAGATGATGTCGAATTTCCGCCCGCCGGGGCTGAAGCCGCTGACCCCAAACCCCCCAAAAACCCCCCAAAAATCCCAATTTTCCCCCTAAAACACCAATAAAAAATCCCAAATTCCCATTTTTTCCGGATTTCCCGCTGACCTCGGGCAGGTGGAAGCGCATGTGGTGGCAGATGATGTCGAATTTCCGCCCGCCGGGGCTGAAGCCGCTGACCCCAAACCCCCCAAAAATCCCAATTTTCCCCCCAAAACACCAATAACAAATCCCAAATTCCCATTTTTTCCCGATTTCGCTCTGACCTCGGGCAGGTGGAAGCGCATGTGGTGGCAGATGATGTCGAATTTCCGCCCGCCGGGGCTGAAGCCGCTGACCCCAAACCCCCCAAAAACCCCCCAAAAATCCCAATTTTCCCCCTAAAACACCAATAAAAAATCCCAAATTCCCATTTTTTCCGGATTTCCCGCTGACCTCGGGCAGGTGGAAGCGCATGTGGTGGCAGATGATGTCGAATTTCCGCCCGCCGGGGCTGAAGCCGCTGACCCCAAACCCCCCAAAAATCCCAATTTTCCCCCCAAAACACCAATAAAAAATCCCAAATTCCCATTTTTTCCCGATTTTCCGCTCTGACCTCGGGCAGGTGGAAGCGCATGTGGTGGCAGATGATGTCGAATTTCCGCCCGCCGGGGCTGAAGCCGCTGACCCCAAACCCCCCAAAAACCCCCCAAAAATCCCAATTTTCCCCCTAAAACACCAATAAAAAATCCCAAATTCCCATTTTTTCCGGATTTCCCGCTGACCTCGGGCAGGTGGAAGCGCATGTGGTGGCAGATGATGTCGAATTTCCGCCCGCCGGGGCTGAAGCCGCTGACCCCAAACCCCCCAAAAACCCCCCAAAAACCCCGATTTCCCCCTAAAACACCAATAAAAAACCCCAAATTCCCATTTTTTCCCGATTTCGCTCTGACCTCGGGCAGGTGGAAGCGCATGTGGTGGCAGATGATGTCGAATTTCCGCCCGCCGGGGCTGAAGCCGCTGACCCCAAACCCCCCAAAAATCCCAATTTTCCCCCCAAAACACCAATAACAAATCCCAAATTCCCATTTTTTCCCGATTTCGCTCTGACCTCGGGCAGGTGGAAGCGCATGTGGTGGCAGATGATGTCGAATTTCCGCCCGCCGGGGCTGAAGCCGCTGACCCCAAACCCCCCAAAAACCCCCCAAAAACCCCGATTTCCCCCTAAAACACCAATAAAAAACCCCAAATTCCCATTTTTTCCGGATTTCCCGCTGACCTCGGGCAGGTGGAAGCGCATGTGGTGGCAGATGATGTCGAATTTCCGCCCGCCGGGGCTGAAGCCGCGCACGCGCTCGGCGCGGAACGGGGCGGGGTAGCCGAACTGGTAGCGGTGGGGGAGGGCGAAGCGCAGCTCTCGCGACTCGCCGTATCGCGACAGCAGGTTCACCACGCTGCTCCCGCCCGTCTTGTGCGTCTTCAGGAACACGACGTGCGAGCGCGGCCGGCACGCCGCCGGCGCCGCCGCGGGCCTGCGGCCGTCGCGACGGCGTCGGTGTCGCGATATTGCCGCCCGCGCCGCGCGCTGCAGCCCCGGGCTCCGGCCCCAAAATCCCGGGATTTTCCCTCGAAATCCCGGGATTTCCTCCCTAAATTCGGGTGTTTCGCATCCCCGTCGCGATTCCGCACGCGGATATCGCGATATTTGTCCCCAAATCCCGACATCTCCTGAAGGAATCCCGAGATTTGTCCTTAAATCCCGATATTTGTCCCCAAATCCCGACATCTCCTGAAGAAATCCCGATATTTGTCCCCCAATCCCGATATTTGTCCCCAAATCCCGATATCTCCTGAAGAAATCCCGATACTTGTCCTTAAATCCCGATATTTGTCCCCAAATCCCGATATTTGTCCCCAAATCCCGATATCTCCTGAAGAAATCCCGATACTTGTCCTTAAATCCCGATATTTGTCCCCAAATCCCGATATTTGTCCCCAAATCCCGATATTTCCCCCCAGTCCTTGAGACCCAGGAACACCAAGCCGCCCTGAGGCTGTCGGGACAGCATTTATGTCGCGACAGTTGAACGGGAATCCTCGGGAATTCCCATTGAAATCGCGGTGTTCGACCCCAAAATCCTGGGATTTTCCCTCGAAATCCCGGGATTTCCTCTCTAAATTTGGGTATTTCGCATCCCCGTCGCGATTCCGCACGCGGATATCGCGATATTTGTCCCCAAATCCCGACATCTCCTGAAGGAATCCCGATATCTGTACCCCAACCCCGATATCTCCTGAAGAAATCCTGATATTTGTCCCCCAAACCCAATATCTGCTGAGGAAATCCCGATATTTGTCCCCAAATCCCGATATTTGTCCCCAATCCCGATATTTGTCCCCAAATCCCGATATCTCCTGAAAAAATCCCGATATTTATCCCCAAATCCCGATATTTATCCCCAAATCCCGATATTTGTCCCCAAATCCCGGTATTTGTCCCCAAATCCCGATATCTCCTGAAGAAATCCCCATATTTGTCCCCCAATCCCGATATTTGTCCCCCAATCCCAATATTTCCCCCCCCCCCCCAATCCTCGTGGGAGCGGGGCCGGCCAAATTTCGGGATTTCCTTGGGAATTTTGGGAGTTCCCCCAGGATTTGGGGTCTCACCTGCGGGATTTGGGGGTTCCCCGGAATTTTTTGGGGCTCCCGGGATATTTTGGGATTTCCCCCAGAATTTTTTGGGATTTCCCCAGGATTTTTTGGGGTTCCCCCGGGATTTTTTGGGGTCCCCCAGGATCTCGGTGTCCCCCAGGATTTTTCGGGGTTCCTCCGGGATTTCCCCCAGGATTTTTGGGATTTCCCCCAGGATTTCAGGTTCCCCCGGGATTTTGGGGGGTTCCCCAGGATTTTTGGGATTTCCCCAGGATTTTTTGGGATTTCCCCCAAGATTTTTGGGATTTCCCCAGGATTTTTCGGGATTTCCCCCAGGATTTTCGGGATTTCCCCCAGGATTTCGGTGTCTCCCAGGATTTTGGGGTCCCCCGGGATTTTTCGGGGTTTCCCCGGGATTTTCCCCGGGATTTTTCGGGGTTCCCCCGGGATTTCCCCCAGGATTTTGGGGTTCCCCAGGATTTTTGGGATTTCCCCCAGGATTTCGGGGTCCCCCAGGATTTTTCGGGGTTCCCCCGGGATTTCCCCCAGGATTTTTGCAATTTCCCCCAGGGTTGGGGTTCCCCAGGATTTTTGGGATTTCCCCCAGGATTTGGGGTTCCCCAGGATTTTGGGGTTCCCCGGGATTTTTTGGGCTTTCCCCCAGGATTTGGGGTCCCCCCCAGGATTTGGGGTTCCCCAGGGTTGGGGTTCCCCAGGATTTGGGGTCCCCCAGGGTTGGGGTCCCCCAGGATTTGGGGTTCCCCAGGATTTGGGATTTCCCCCAGGACTTTGGGGTTCCCCAGGGTTGGGGTTCCCCAGGGTTGGGATTTCCCCCAGGATTTGGGGTTCCCCAGGGTTGGGGTTCCCCCAGGATTTCGGGGTTCCCCCGGGATTTCCCCCAGGGTTGGGGTTCCCCAGGATTGGGGTCCCCCAGGGTTGGGGTTCCCAGGATTGGGGTTCCCAGGATTTGGGGTTCCCCAGGGTTGGGGTTCCCCCGGATTTGGGATTTCCCCCCGGATTTGGGATTTCCCCCAGGATTTGGGGTCCCCCCCAGGGTTGGGGTTCCCGGGATTTGGGGTTCCCGGGATTTGGGGTTCCCGGGTTTTGGGGTCTCACCTGCGGCGGAGGGGCCCCCCCAGCAGCCCCAGGCTGAAGCCCAGGGTGACGCAGACGCCCAGGGCCGCCCCCAGCGGGGCCCAGCGGCGGCACCGGGGGCGGGGCTTCATCCCGGGGGCGGGGCCACAGCCCTGGGGGCGGGGACAGCCGGGGGTCACCCCCAAAGCGGGCACGGCGTCCCCAAATCCCGGTCCTGGATTCCCAAATCCCGGTCCCGGATCCCAAATCCCAGTCCCTGTCCCAGTCCTGGATCCCAAATCCCGGTCCTGGATTCCTAAATCCCGGTCCCGGATCCCAAATCCCGGTATCAATGTCCCCAAATCCCGGTCCCGGACCCCAAATCCCGGTCCCGATGTCCCAGTCCTGGATCCCAAATCCCAGTCCTGGATCCTAAATCCCGGTACCAATGTCCCCAAATCCCAGTCCCTGTCCCAGTCCCGGATCCCAAATCCCGGTCCTGGATTCCTAAATCCCGGTCCCGGATCCCAAATCCCGGTATCAATGTCCCCAAATCCCGGTCCCGGACCCCAAATCCCGGTCCCGATGTCCCAGTCCCGGATCCCAAATCCCAGTACCTGCCCCCAAATCCCGGTCCTGGATCCCAAATTCGGGTCCCAGATCCCAAATCCCGGTCCCAGTCCCCAAATCCCAGTACCTGCCCCCAAATCCCAGTCCTGGATCCCAAATCCCGGTCCCGGTGTCCCCAAATCCCAGACCCAGATCCCAAATCCCAGTCCTGGATGCCAAATCCCAGTCCCTGCCCCCAAATCCCAGTCCTGGATCCCAAATCCCGGTCCTGGATCCCAAATCCCGGTCCCGGTGTCCCCAAATCCCAGTCCCACATCCCAAATCCTAGTCCCTGCCCCAGATCCCAGTCCCGGATCCCAAATCCCAGTACCTGCCCCCAATTCCCGGTCCTGGATCCCAAATTCGGGTCCCAGATCCCAAATCCCGGTCCCAGTCCCCAAATCCCAGTACCTGCCCCCAAATCCCAGTCCTGGATCCCAAATCCCGGTCCAGGATCCCAAATCCCGGTCCAGGATCCCAAATCCGGGTCCCTGCCCGAAATCCCGGTACCGATGTCCCCAAATCCCAGTCCCAGTCCCCAAATCCCAAATCCCGGATCCCGGTCCCGCTCCCATTCCCGGTGTCCCCATTCCCGGTTTTCCCCCATCCCCCCCCGCCCCAATTCTCGCTGCCCCCCCTCATCCCAAATCCCAACTCCCGCTGTCCCTCCCGATCCCAAATCCCACTCCCAGCGCCCCCAATTCCCGGTTTTCCTCCGCAGTTCCCGGTTCCCCCCGATCCCAAACCCCTTTCCCCCATCCCAAAGCCCTTTCCCTGATCCCAAATCTCGATTACCCTCGATCCCAAATCCCTCTTTCCCCATTCCCAGGCCCATTCCCGATCCCAAATCCCGCCTTCCCCCGATCCCAGACCCCTCTTTTCCCCATTCCCGATCCCAAATCCCACTTTATCCTGATTCCAAATCCCTCTTTTCCCCACTCCAGATCCCAAATCCCACTTTCTCCCGATCCCAAATCCCTTTCTCCCGATCCCAAATCCCTCTTTTCCCGGTTTCCCTCTCACCGCGGCCTCGCTCAGCTCCGCCACATCCCGGGATCGGCTCCCGGGGGCTCCCGGGGGGGTTTCTCGGCGATCCCAAAAGTTCCCGGTGATCCCAAAGTTTCCCGGCGACCCCAAAGCCTGCCGCGATCCCAAAGATTCCCGAAGTTCCCGATCCTTCTCTTCCCTGCCCCGCAAACTTTTCCCCTTTTGTCTCCGGCCCCGCCCCGGGACGGCCCCGCCAGGCGGGGAATGGGATTTGGGATTTGGGATTTGGGAACGGGGCGGAGCGGGACTGGGAGGGGGATCTGGGATTTGGGATTTGGGAACGGGGCGGAGCGGGACCGGGAAGGGGATTTGGGATCGGGAACGGGGCGGAGCGGGACCGGGAATGGGATTTGGGATCTGGGATCGGGAACGGGGCGGAGCGGGACCGGGAAGGGGATTTGGGATTTGGGATTTGGCAACGGGGCGGAGCGGGACCGGGAATGGGATCTGGGATTGGGAACGGGGCAGAGCGGGACCAGGAAGGGGATTTGGGATTTGGGAACGGGGCAGAGCGGGACCGGGAAGGGGATTTGGGATCGGGAACGGGGCGGGGAGTGGGACCAGGAATGGGATTTGGGATTTGGGAACGGGACCGGGGCAGAGCGGGACCGGGATTTGGGATCAGGAGCGGGAATGGGTCGGAACGGGACCGAGAATGGGATTTGGGATCGGGAACGGGACCGGGAATGGGACCGGGATTTGGGATCGGGACCGGGAATGGGATTTGGGATCAGGAACGGGATGGGGAATGGGATTTGGGATCAGGAACGGGACGGGGAATGGGATTTGGGATCGGGAATGGGGCGGGGAGTGGGACCAGGAATGGGATTTGGGATCAGGAATGGGGTGGAGCAGGACCGGGAATAGGATCTGGGATCGGGACCGGGAATGGGATTCGGGATCGGGAACGGTGCGGAGCGGGACAGGGTCCGGGGTCTGGGATCGGGAACGGGACCGGGATTATAGATTGGGAATGAGACCGGGGATGGGATTTGGAATTTGGGATCGGGGACGGAACGGGGAGCAGGACCGGGATTTGGGATGGGAATGGGGGTGGGAATAGGGAGGGAAATGGGATCGGGAATAGAACCGGGAATGGGATTTGGGATGGGAATGGGATTTGGGGCCAGGAATGGGATCGGGAATGAGATCCAGCCCCCTCCAGACCTCCTCAGACCCTCCCAAACCCCGAATTCCCGGCAGAATTCCCAAATTTTGGGGTTTTTAGGGACCCCCACTCCATAGAGAACCCCTAATCTGCAGGCGAACCCCATCCCCCAACCCCCTACAGCCCCCCCGACCCCTACAGACCCCTACAGACCCCCCCTGGCCCCTACAGGCTCCCCCCGACCCCAAATTCCCGGCAGAATTCCCAAACTTTGGGGTTTTTTGGGAATTCCCCCTCACGGAGCGTTCCCGCCGCGGGCCACGTGACGGCTAAAGCCACGCCCACTCACACACACCGCCCCGCCCCTTTAGGCCACGTGACCGGGCGTGGCCGCGCCCCCCGAGGCTCGGGCGCGTGCCGGGCGCCATTTTGTTTTGGCGCGAAGCGAGGCAGGCGTGAGGCGGGGAGTTCCGGGGGAGGATTTTTGAGGGAAAATTTGAGGGTTTGGGGGTTTTTCAGCCCCGCAAAGGTGAGGGAGGGGCAAGGGAGGGTCGCAGGTTTCCTGGAGGGGGGGTTTGGGGAGCTGAGAGGTTCTGAATCTGTCCCGCAGTGGGAGCCGGGCGGTTTTTATGAGGGGGGGGCTTCGCTCTCCTCATTCCAGGGGGGTTTTGTGAGCGGGAGGCTTCACCCCCGCGCCTTGAATTGGGGTTTGGGGGGGTCTAAGAGACCCCAAAAGGTCCTGATCTCCCTTCTCTGAGGGATTTGTGAGGGGGGAACTTCACTGCATTCCAGGGGGGTTTTGTGAGGGAAAAGCTTCCCCCCATCCCTCAAACTGGGATTTGGGGGTTCTGAGAGGCCCCTTGGTGTGATCCAGGGGCATTTGGGGATTTTTTTGGGAGGATTTTTCAGGGGTTTTGGGGGGTTTGACCCCACAAATGTGAGGGAGGGGCTTCATTCACCCCCTGAAATTGTGACCTGACGGGATTTGGGGTCCCACCCCCTCAATTTTTTTATTCTCAGGGAATTTTGGAATCCTTCCTTTTTTCTCTGAGGGAATTTTGTAACTCCCACCCCTCACTTTTCCCTTCTGAGGGCATTTTGTGAATCCCACCCCTCACTTTTTTCTTCTGGGGGAATTTTGGGAATCCCACCCCTCACTTTTCCCATTTTGAGGGAATTTTGGGCTCCCTCTCCTTTCTCTGAGGGAATTTTGGGAATCCCACCCCTCACTTTTCCCTTCTGAGGGAATTTCGGTTCCTCCTGAGGGGATTCCGGGGCTCCCACCCCCCATTCTCTCCTCTGGGGGGGTCGCAGCCCTGAGAGACCCCTGCAGAATCCCCTTTTCCCATGTTTTTCCCCCCTTTTCCCCGTTTTTCCCCACTTTTGCCCTGTTTTTCCCCACTTTTGCCCCGTTTTCCCCCCTTTTCCCCCGTTTTTCCCCCCTTTTGCCCCGTTTTCCCCACTTTTCCCCCGTTTTTCCCCACTTTCCCCCATTTTTCCCCACTTTTCCCCCGTTTTTCCCCACTTTCCCCCATTTTCCCCACTTTCCCCCGTTTTTCCCCACTTTCCCCCATTTTTCCCCACTTTTCCCCGTTTTTGCCCCGTTTTCCCCCGTTTTTTCCCCGTTTCCCCCCACTTTTCCCTCGTTTTTCCCTCACTTTTGCCCCGTTTTCCCTCACTTTTGCCCCGTTTTTCCCCACTTTTCCCCCGTTTTGCCCCACTTTGCCCCCGTTTTTCCCCACTTTTCCCCCGTTTTTCCCCACTTTTGCCCCGCTTTTCTCCACTTTCCCCCCGTTTTTCCCAACTTTTCCCCACTTTTGCCCCATTTTCCCCCCGTTTTGCCCCGTTTTTTCCCCGTTTTTCCCCACTTTTGCCCCGTTTTTCCCCACTTTTCCCCCGTTTTCCCCCACTTTTCCCCGTTTTCCCCCACTTTTGCCCCATTTTTCCCCACTTTTCCCCCGTTTTCCCCCACTTTCCCCCCGTTTTCCCCACTTTTGCCCCGTTTTCCCCCACTTTTCCCCCGTTTTCCCCCACTTTCCCCCCGTTTTCCCCCACTTTTTCCCGTTTTCCCCCACTTTTTCCCGTTTTCCCCCACTTTTGCCCCGTTTTTCCCCACTTTTGCCCCGTTTTTCCCCACTTTTCCCCGTTTTTCCCCACTTTTCCCCGTTTTTCCCCGCGCAGCCATGGCTCTCCGCCGCTCCCCCCGGCTCCGTGCCTCGGGCTCCTCCTCGGGATCCTCCGGCCGCGTTTCGGGCTCGGCCGCTCGGAGCAGCTCCCCCGGCAGCCCGTGAGTTCCTGGCAATACCAAACCCCCTCAGATTCCCTTTGCCCACTCATCCCCCCCAAAAATTCCCCATTTCCAGCCCTTTTTCCCCACGGTTTCCCCTCATCCCAGCTCCTTTTTATCCCGTTTTTCCTAATGCTTGCTCCATTTCCCTCAGGTTTTTTTTTTCCCCACGTTTTCCCTGTTTTCCCCTAAATTTCCCAGTTTATCCCCATTTTTTCTCCATCCCAGCCCCTTTTGTTCCCATTTCTCCTAATTCCAGCCCCGTTTCCCCCCATTTTCCCTTTTTAATCCCATTTTTCCTAATTCCAGCCCCATTTTCCCATTTCCCCCCATTTTATCCCACTTTTCCTATTTCCAGCCCCATTTTCCCCATCCCAACCCCATTTTCTCCAGTTTTCCCCCATTTTTCTCTATCCCAGCCTCTTTTTATCCCATTTTAACCAATCCTATCCCATTTTTCCTCATTCAGTTGTTTTTCCCCCATTTTCCCCTCTCTTTCCCCATTTTTACCCCATCCCAACCCTTTTTAATCCCATTTTCCCAGCCCTATCCCATTTCCCCAGTTTTCTCCCCATTTTCTCCAAATTTTTCCCCATTTCTCCCATTTTTACCCCATCCCAACCCTTTCTAATCCCATTTCCCCAGTTTCCTCCCCATTTTATCCAGTTTTCCCCATTTCTCCCATTTTTACCCCATCCTAACCCTTTCTAATGCTATTTCCCCAATTTTCTCCCGTTTTTCTCTGAATTTTCCCCCATTTCTCCCATTTTTACCCCATCCCAACCCTTTTTAATCCCATTTTCCCCAGTTTTCCCCAGTTTTCCCCATTTCTCCCATTTTTACCCTATCCTAACCCTTTCTAATCCCATTTCCCCAGTTTTCTCCCCTTTTTCTCTGAATTTTTCCCCATTTCTCCCATTTTTACCCCATCCCAACCCTTTCTAATCCCATTTTCCCCGTTTTCCCCCCCATTTCCCCCAATTTCCTCCCCATTTTCTCCAGTTTCCCCCCCATTTTCCCCAATTTCTCCCCCCCATTTTCCCCAAATTTCCCCCCCATTTCCCCAATTTCCCGCCCATTTTCCCCAGTTTTCTCCCCATTTTCCCAATCCCATCCCATTTCCCCCCTTTCCAGCCCCCCTTTTCCCTGCTCAGCCCTGAAATTCCCGTTTTCTCCCCCCAAACTTCCCGCAGGGAATTCTCGGAGGACTCCGACTCCGGCAGCGACTTCGAGGCCTCTCTGCGCCCCCGGAGCAAGCGGGGCCCGCCCCGAGGAGCCCGCGGGAGCCGCGTAATTCCCGGATCTCCTTCCTGCCCATTTCCACCCGTTCTCCCTCAGTTTGTTGATTTTTCCCCAATTTTCCACAATTTTCCCCTGATTTTCCCCTGATTTTCCCGATTTTCTCTGATTTCCCCCCAATTTTCCCCTGATTTCCCCCCAATTTTCTATGATTTTCCCCTGATTTTCTCTGATTTTCCCCGATTTTCCCCAATTTTCCCCTGATTTTCCCCTGATTCTCCCGATTTTCCCCAATTTTCCCCTGATTTTCCCCTGATTTCCCCGATTTTCCCCGATTTTCCCTGATTTTCCCCCGATTTTTCCCTGATTTTCCCCAATTTTCCCCAAATTTCCCCAAATTTCCCCAATTTTCCTCTGATTTTCCCCAATTTTCCCCGATTTTCCCCGATTTTCTCTGATTTCCCCCGATTTTCCCCAATTTTTCTGATTTTCCCCAATTTTCCCCGATTTTCCTCTGATTTCCCCTCATTTTCTCTGTTTTTCCCCAATTTTCCCCGATTTTCCCCAATTTTCCCCAATATTCCCTGATTTTCTCTGATTTTCCCCGATTTTCTCCTGATTTTCTCTGATTTCCCCTGATTTTCCCCAATTTCCCCATTTTCCCCCGATTTTCCCCAGTTTTTCCCCGATTTCCCCAGTTTTCCTCCGATTTTCCCCAATTTTCCTCTATTTTCCCCCATTTTCCCCAATTTTCCTCCGATTTCCCCCAATTTCCCCCAATTTCCCCCGATTTTCCCCAATTTTCCCCGTTTTTCCCCGATTTTCCCCAATTTTCCCCTGATTTTCCCCTGATTTTCCCCAATTTCCCCCGATTTTCCCCCAATTTCCCCCAATTTTCCCCAATTTTCCCCAATTTTCCCCCAATTTTCCCAATTTTCCCCGTTTCCCCTCAGGCCCCGAAGCGCTCGCGGCTCTCTGGCGGCGATGGGAAGACCCTGGAGCAGAATTCCCTCTTCGAGGCCGTTTTTTCGGGAAAAGTGGCCACGGAGGTACCAAAAATTGGGAAAATCCCTGGGGGGACCCCAGAGTTTTCAGGATTTCCCCAAAATTCCCTTTTTTCCACTCAAATCTCCATTTTCCTCTCGAAGCTCCTCTGTTTTTCCTGTCAATTTTTATGTTTTTTTCATGAAAATTCCTGATTTTTTTCCTCCAAAATTTTGTTCTTCTCAAAATTCCTGCTTTTGCCCCCAGAATTCCTGATTTAGTCTGTAATTCCTGTTTCTCCCCTTGAAATTCCCATTTTCTCCCCCCAAATTTCCATTTTTCCCCCAAAATACCGATTTCCTCCCGAAAATTCCCAATTTTCCCCCTTAAAATTCTGGTTTCTCTCCGAAATTCCCATTTTTCCCCCAAAAATTACAATATTTACCCCCAAACTCTGGTTTTTCCTCCCAAATTCTGATTTTTTCCCCCAGAATTCCCATTTTTTTCCCCCCAACATTCCCATTTTCCCCCAAAAATTCCTATTCCCCCCCCCAAATTCCCATTTCCCCCCCAAAATTTTGGGTTTTTTTTTCCCCAAAATTCCCATTTTCCCCCCCAAAATTCCCATTTTTCCCCCCAAATTCCCGTTTTTCCCCCCAATTCCCTGCGCAGCCCCTGGTGGACGAGTGGCTGGAGTGGTACCGGCGGGACCGGGAGGGAGCGTTCCTGGAGCTGCTGAACTTCACCGTGCGCTCCTGCGGCTGCCGCGGTGGGAAACGGGCTGGAAAACCGGGAATTTGGGAAAAATGGGGAGAAAATGGGAAAAATGAGTGAAAAAATGGGGAAAAACGGGGGAAAACGGGGAAAAATGAGTGAAAAATGGGGAAAAATGAGTGAAAAAATGGGGGAGTTCCTGGAGCTGCTGAACTTCACCGTGCGCTCCTGCGGCTGCCGCGGTGGGAAACGGGCTGGAAAACCGGGAATTTGGGAAAAATGGGGAGAAAATGGGAAAAATGAGTGAAAAAATGGGGAAAAACGGGGGAAAAACGGGAAAAATGAGTGAAAAAATGGGGAAAATGAGTGAAAAAATGGGGAAAAACGGGGGAAAAACGGGGAAAATGGGTGAAAAAATGGGGAAAATGAGTGAAAAAATGGGGAAAATGGGGGAGTTCCTGGAGCTGCTGAACTTCACCGTGCGCTCCTGCGGCTGCCGCGGTGGGAAACGGGCTGGAAAACCGGGAATTTGGGAAAAATGGGGAGAAAATGGGAAAAATGAGTGAAAAAATGGGGAAAAACGGGGGAAAAATGGGGAAAATGAGTGAAAAAATGGGGAAAATGAGTGAAAAAATGGGGGAGTTCCTGGAGCTGCTGAACTTCACCGTGCGCTCCTGCGGCTGCCGCGGTGGGAAACGGGCTGGAAAACTGGGAATTTGGGAAAAATGGGGAAATGTGGGGAAAATGAGTGAAAAAATGGGGAAAAACGGGGGAAAAACGGGAAAAATGAGTGAAAAAATGGGGAAAATGAGTGAAAAAATGGGGAAAAACGGGGGAAAAACGGGGAAAATGGGTGAAAAAATGGGGAAAATGAGTGAAAAAATGGGGAAAATGGGGGAGTTCCTGGAGCTGCTGAACTTCACCGTGCGCTCCTGCGGCTGCCGCGGTGGGAAACGGGCTGGAAAACCGGGAATTTGGGAAAAATGGGGAGAAAATGGGAAAAATGAGTGAAAAAATGGGGAAAAACAGGGGAAAAACGGGGAAAATGAGTGAAAAAATGGGGAAAATTGGGGGGAAAATGGGATTGGGATGGGGAATTTGGGATTTGGGATTTGAGATGGGAAAGTGGGGAATTCAGGGATTTGGGATGGGGAATTATTTGGGATTTGGGATGGGGAAAATGGGGAATTCAGGGATTTGGGATGGAGAATGATTTGGGATGGGGAATTTGGGATTTGGGATGGGAAAATGGGGAAACTGGGATTTGGGATGGGGAATTGAGGGATTTGGGATTTGAGATGGGGAATTTGGGATGGGGAAAATGGGGGATTTGGGATGGGGAATTATTTGGGGATTCGGGATTTGGGATGGGGAATTATTTGGGGATTTGGGATTTGGGATGGGGAATTATTTGGGATTTGGGGATTTGGGATGGGGAGTTATTTGGGAATTTGGGATTTGGGATGGGGAATTATTTGGGAGTTTGGAATTTGGGATGGGGAATTTGGGATGGGGAATTATGTGGGGATTTGGGATGGGGAATTATGTGGGGATTTGGGATGGGGAGTTATTTGGGATTTGGGATTTGGAATGGGGAATTATTTGGGATTTGGGATGGGGAATTATTTAGGATTTGAGATGGGGAATTTGGGATTTGGGATGGGGAGTTATTTGGGATTTGGGATGGGGAGTTATTTGGGATTTGGGATTTGGGATGGGGAGTTATTTGGGATTTGGGATGGGGAGTTATTTGGGATCTGGGATTTGGGATGGGGAGTTATTTGGGATCTGGGATTTGGGATGGGGAGTTATTTGGGATTTGGGATCTGCAGGCACGGTGACCCCGCAGATGTTCCGGGAGCTGCAGAACTCCGAGATCATCCGGAGGCTCACGGAGACCTTCCAGGAGGTACCCCCGGAATTCCTGGCCTTGGGGCTTCTCCCTGGAATGTTCCGGGTTCCCAGGGAATTCTGGGCGTTTCCCTGGAATTCTGGGTGTTTTCCTTGGAATTCTGGGTGTGTTCCCTGGAATTCTGGGGGTTTTCCTTGGAATTCTGGGCGTTTTCCTGGAATTCTTGTTGTTTTCCCTGGAATTCTGGGTGTGTTCCCTGGAATTCTGGGTGTGTTCCCTGGAATTCTGGGCGTTTCCCTGGAATTCCGGGTGTTTTCCCTGGAATTTTCTGGGCGTTCCCCCTGGAATTCTGGGCGTTTTCCCAGAATTCCAGATGTTTTCCCTTGAATTCCGGATGTTTTCCCTGGAATTCTGGGCGTGTTCCCTGGAATTCTGTGCGTTTTCCCTGGAATTCTTGGCAGACCTCTCCAGAGAATTCTCTCTCTGAAGTTTTCCCGTATTTATGACGTTTTTGGTGTTCCCAGGACTTCCCCGAGTTCCCGTTCTCCCGGAGCTCCCAGCCCTGGGGCCGCTCCTGGGCAGGTTTTGGTGGATTTTTAGTGGGATTTTAGTGGATTTTTGGTGGGATTTTAGTGGATTTTTGGTGGGATTTTAGTGGATTTATACATTCATGTTACATTTTGTATCCCAGGACTCCCCCGAGTTCCCGTTCTCCCGGCGCTCCCAGCCCTGGGGCCGCTTCTATGTGGGTTTAGGTGGATTTTTGGTGGGTTTTTGGTGGATATGTGGTGGATTTTTGGTGGATTTATGACATTTTTGGTGGATTTATGTTACATTTCTATTCCCAGGACTCCCCCGAGTTCCCGTTCTCCCGGCGCTCGCAGCCCTGGCGCCGGTTCCGGGCGGGATTCTCGGAGCTGCTGGCCGTGCTGGTTCTGGGTGGATTTGTGGTGGATTTTTGGTGGATTTATGACATTTTTATACCATTTTATTGTTTTTAGGACTCCCCCGAGTACCCGTTTTCCCGGCGCTCCCAGCCCTGGCGCCGGTTCCGTGCCGGTTTCTCGGAGCTGCTGGCCGTGCTGGTGCTGGGTGGATTTGTGGTGGATTTTTGGTGGATTTCTGATGGATTTATCCATTTCTGTTACATTTTTGGTGTTTTTAGGACTCCCCCGAGTACCCGTTCTCGCGGCGCTCCCAGCCCTGGCGCCGGTTCCGGGCCGGTTTCTCGGAGCTGCTGGCCGTGCTGGTTCTGGGTGGATTTGTGGTGGATTTTTGGTGGATTTATGTGCATTTTTGGTGTTTTTAGGACTCCCCCGAGTACCCGTTTTCCCGGCGCTCGCAGCCCTGGCGCCGGTTCCGTGCCGGTTTCTCGGAGCTGCTGGCCGTGCTGGTTCTGGGTGGATTTGTGGTGGATTTTTGGTGGATTTATGTGCATTTTTGGTGTTTTTAGGACTCCCCCGAGTACCCGTTTTCCCGGCGCTCGCAGCCCTGGCGCCGGTTCCGTGCCGGTTTCTCGGAGCTGCTGGCCGTGCTGGTGCTGCGGGGGCAGCACCGGGAGCTGCGGGACGGGTTCCTCATGGACTCGTGGCTCTCGTTCCTGGCCGGCCTGGCCGACTCCCAGGTGCGGCCCTTCCGCCACACCGGCACGCTGGCAGGTACGTGGCAGCTACACCTGAGCAATGGCAGCTACACCTGCACGCTACACCTGCACGCCACACCGGCACGCTGGCAGGTACGTGGCAGCTACACCTGAGCAATGGCAGCTACACCTGCACGCTACACCTGCACACTGACAGCTACACCTGCACGCTACACCTGCACACTGACAGCTACACCTGCACGCTACACCTGCACGCCACACCGGCACACTGGCAGGTACGTGGCAGCTACACCTGAACGATGGCAGGTACACCTGCACACTGACAGCTACACCTGCACGCCACACCGGCACGCTGGCAGGTACGTGGCAGCTACACCTGAACGATGGCAGCTACACCTGCACACTACACCTGCACGCCACACCGGCACGCTGGCAGGTACGTGGCAGCTACACCTGCACACTGACAGCTACACCTGCACGCTACACCTGCACGCCACACCGGCACGCTGGCAGGTACGTGGCAGCGACACCTGAATGATGGCGGCTACACCTGCACGCTGACAGGTACACCTGCATGCTACACCTGCATGCTACACCTGCACGCTACACCTGCACGCTGGCAGGTACGTGGCAGCTACACCTGCACACTGACAGCTACACCTGCACGCTACACCTGCACGCTGGCAGGTACGTGGCAGCTACACCTGCACGCCACACCGGCACGCTGGCAGGTACGTGGCAGCTACACCTGCACGCTGGCAGGTACACCTGCACACTACACCTGCACGCTGGCAGGTACACCTGCACGCTACACCTGCACGCTACACCTGCACACTGACAGCTACACCTGCACGCTACACCTGCACGCTGGCAGGTACACCTGCACACTACACCTGCACGCTGGCAGGTACACCTGCACGCTACACCTGCACGCTACACCTGCACGCTACACCTGCACACTGACAGCTACACCAGCACGCTACACCAGCACGCTACACCGGCACGCTGGCAGGTACGTGGCAGCTACACCTGCACGCTGGCAGGTACACCTGCATGCTACACCTGCACGCTGGCAGGTACACCTGCATGCTACACCTGCACGCTGGCAGGTACACCTGCACGCTACACCTGCACGCTGGCAGGTACGGGGCAGCTACACCTGCACGCTACACCTGTACGCTGGCAGGTACGGGGCAGCTACACCTGCATGCTACACCTGTACGCTGGCAGGTACGGGGCAGCTACACCTGCATGCTACACCTGTACGCTGGCAGCTACACCTGCACGCCACACCTGCATGCTACACCTGCACGCTACACCTGCCTCTCCTGCCTCTTTCTGATTTTCCCTGCTTTTTCCTGCTTTTTTTTCTGCCTTTTTCTGCTTTTCTTCTGCTTCTCCTGCTTTTCCTGCTTTTTCCTGTTTCTCTCCTGCCTCTCCTGCTTTTTTCTGCTTTTTTCTGCCTTTCTCCCGCTTTTCTCGTGCTTTTTCCTGCTTTTTCATGCTTTTTTCTGCCTTTTTCTGCTCTTTCCTGCCTTTCCTGCTTATTTCTGCTTTTTTTCTGCCTCTCCTGCTTCTCTCCTGCTTTTCCTGCTTTTCTTCTGCTTTTCCTGCCTTGTTCTGCCTTTTTCTTCCTTTTTCCTGCCTTTTCCTGCCTTTTTTCTGCTTTTCCTTGCTTTTCCCTGCTTTTTTTTGTGCTTTTCCTGCTTTTCCCGCCCTTTTCTGCCTTTTCCTGCTTTTCCCTGCTTTTTCCTGCTTTTCCTCTGTTTTCTTCTGTTTTTCTCTCCTTTTTTCCTTTGTTTTTCCCATTTTATTCCAGTTTTTTCCCATTTTTTCACTTTTTTCTCCCGTTTTTTCCCAAATTCCCGCATTTTTCCCCCATTTTCCCAGCCCTGAAGCTGATGAGCTCCCTGCTGGGCATTTCCCTCATTTCCCCCCTGGTTTTTCCTGGTTTCAATCCCATTTTCCCCCATTTTTTTCCCATTTTATTCCCGGTTTTTCCCGTTTTTTCACTTTTTCCTCCCGTTTTTTCCCAAATTCCCGCGTTTTCCCCCCATTTTCCCAGCCCTGAAGCTGATGAGCTCCCTGGTGGAGGTGGCCCTGGGGGTGGGGCAGCAGCAGGAGAATTGCCAGCGCCAGCTGGAGGCAGAAATGGGCAAAGAGCCGGGGCGGAGGGGCACGGAGCGGCTGGAGGCGCTGCGGGAGCGCCAGCGAGAGGTGGGGCACGAAACGGGGACAAAAACGGGGAAAACGGGAAAAAAACGGGAAAAAATGGGAAAAGAACGGGGGAAATATGGGAAAAATGGGGTAAAACGGGGTGAAAAATGGGGGAAAATGGGCAAAGGGCCGGGGCGGAGGGGCACGGAGCGGCTGGAGGCGCTGCGGGAGCGCCAGCGAGAGGTGGGGCACGAAACGGGGAGAAAAACGGGGAAAACGGGAAAAAAATGGGAAAAAAACGGGGGAAATATGGGAAAAATGGGGTAAAACGGGGGGAAAAATGGGGGAAAATGGGCAAAGGGCCGGGGCGGAGGGGCACGGAGCGGCTGGAGGCGCTGCGGGAGCGCCAGCGAGAGGTGGGGCACAAAACGGGGAGAAAAACGGGGAAAACGGGAAAAAATGGGGGAAAAATGGGGGGAAATGGGGTAAAAAATGGGGGGAATGGGGAAAAATGAGAAAAAAACCAGGAAAAATGGGGGGAAATTGTGGAAAACGGGAAAAAATGGGAAAAGGGGAAAAGGAATTTTGGCGGATTTAGGTGAAAATTTGGGAATTTTGTGGGGATTTTGGGTGGAATTTTTGGGAGTTGAGGGGGATTTATTGGAATTTTGGGATATTTTGGTGGCATTTTGAAGGAATTTTACGGGAATTTGGGTGAAATTTTAGGGATTTTGGGCTGATTTAGTTGGAATTTGGGTGGGATTTGAGTGGATTTTGATGGATTTTGAGTGGAATTTGGTGGATTTTGGTGAATTTTGATGGATTTTGGGTGGGATTTTGGGAATTTTGGGAATTGCAGCTCCGGGAGCAGCAGGAGGAGCTGGAGCTGCTGATGAACGGGATTTGGGTGGAATTTGGGGATTTTTGATGGATTTTGATGGATTTTGGGTGGGATTTGGGTGGAATTTGATGGATTTTGGGTGGATTTTGGGTGGAATTTTGGGAATTTTGGGAATTGCAGCTCCGGGAGCAGCAGGAGGAGCTGGAGCTGCTGATGAACGGGATCTTCAAGGGCGTCTTCGTGCACCGCTACCGGTGAGGGAACAGCCGGAATTCCGGGGGAAAAAACACGGAAAACGGGAAAAAACAGGGAAAAATGGGGAAAAAACAGGGAGAAAATGGGAAAAAACGGGGAGAAAATGGGAAAAAAACGGGGAAAAATGGGGAAAAATGGCAGGAGAGTGGGGAGAAAGGGAGGGAAAATGGGATTGGGATGGGAAAAAAGGGGGGAAATGGGATAAAGTGTGGAAAAAGAGGAGAAAAATGGGGGGAAATGGGATTGGGATGGGTTAAAAACAGAATAAAACAGGGAAAAAATGGGGGAGTGGGATAAAGGGGGGGAAAAATGAGATAAAATGGGGCAAAAATGAGAATAAAAATGGGATAAAATGGGAAGAAATTGAGGAAAAATGGGGGGAAATGAGGCAAGAAGGGGCAGAGGAGGATTTGGGGGGATTTTAGAGAATTTTGGGGGGCCCAGGAGGGATTTTCTTGGATTTGGGGAGATTTGGGGCAGATTTTGGGGGGATTTTGGTGGATGTGGGGGAGATGTTGGGGGATTTTGGTGGGGTTTTTTTGGATTTTGGGGGAGTTTTTGGGATTTTTTAGGATTTTGGTGGGATTTTTTTTGGATTTTTGTGGGATTTTTTTTTTTTTTTTATTTTAGGGTTATTTTTAGGATTTTGGTGAGATTTTTTGGGATTTTGGTGGGATTTTTTTGGATTTTGGTGGGATTTTTTGGGGATTTTTTTGGATTTTGGTGGATTTTGGTGGGATTTTTTAGGATTTGGGGTGGATTTTTTGGGATTTTGGGTGGATTTTTTAGGATTTTGGTGGGATTTTTTAGGATTTTGGTGGGATTTTTTAGGATTTTGGGGAGATTTTGGTAGGACTCTTTGGGATTTTGGTGGATTTTGGGTGGATTTTTTGGGACCTTTTGGGATTTTTTGGGGATCTTTTGTGACTTTGGTGGATTTTGGTGGGATTTTTTAGGATTTGGGGTGGATTTTTTGGGATTTTGGTGGGATTTTTTGGGATTTTTTGGTTTGTTTTTTTTTTTTTTTTTGTGGATTTGTGGGAATTTTGGGTGGATTTTTTGGGATCGTGGGGCTGATCCCGGGCGCTCGGGCAGGGACGTGGTGCCCGAGATCCGCGGGATCTGCATGGAGGAGCTCGGGCTGTGGGTGCGGAGATTCCCGGGATCCTTCCTGAGCGACAGCCACCTCAAGTACCTGGGCTGGACCCTGCACGACAAGGTGGGAAAAATCCCGGAAAAATGGGAAAAAATCCCGGAAAAATGGGAAAAAATCCCGGAAAAATGGGGGGAAAATGGGGAAAATCCCAATGAAAATGGGGAAATCCGGGATCCTTCCTGAGCGACAGCCACCTCAAGTACCTGGGCTGGACCCTGCACGACAAGGTGGGAAAAATCCCGGAAAAATGGGGAAAAATCCCGGAAAAATGGGAAAAAACGGGGGAAAAATTGGGAAAAATCCCAATGAAAATGGGGATTTGGTCTCTGAATTCCCAATTTTTTGGGATTTGGGCCCTGAATTCCCATTTTTTTGGGATTTGGGCCTTGAATTCCTGTTTTTTTGGGGGGATTTGTGCCCTGAATTCCCTTTTTTTTTTTTGGGATTTGTGCCCTGAATTCCTGGGTTTTTATTGGGATTTGGGCTCTGAATTCCCATTTTTTTGGGATTTGTGCCTTGAATTCCCATATTTTTGCGATTTGGGCTCTGAATTCCCATTTTTTGGGGGGATTTAGGCCCTGAATTCCCTTTTTTTTGGGATTTGGGCCCTGAATTCCCTTTTCTTTGGGATTTGTGCTCTGAATTCCCATTTTGTTGGGATTTGGGCTCTGAATTCCCATTTTTTTGGGATTTGTGCCCTGAATTCCCATTTTTTTTTGGGATTTGGGCCCTGAATTCCCATTTTTTTTTGGGATTTATGCCCTGAATTCCCATTTTTTTGCCTTCCCAGCACGGGGAGGTTCGGCTGCGCTGCGTCCGGGCCCTGCAGGGAATTTATGGAATTCCAGAGATGGCCCCGAACCTGGAGCTCTTCACTGAGAGGTTCAAGGTGGGAAAAACTGCGGGAAAAATGGGAAAAATTGGGGGAAAAATGGGAAAAACTGGGGGAAAAATGGGAAAAACTGGGGGGGAAATGGGGGAGAAATGGGAAAA
>NC_071565.1:291050-347354 GCF_026979565.1 Vidua chalybeata
TGGGCGACAGCTGGGGACATTTTGGACACCTGGGAACACCTGGGGACACCGGGGGACATTGGGGACACCTGGGACATTGGGGACACCTGGGGACATTGGGGACACCTGGGGACATTGGGGGGGCTGGGGACACCTGGGGACACCAGGGGACAGCTGGGGACACCGGGGGGGACTGGGGGACACAGGGGGGACACCAGGGTGGGGCTGGGGACACCTGGGGACACCGGGGGACACCTGGGACATTGGGGGGTTTGGGGACATTGGGGGGCTGGGGACACCTGGGGACATTTGGGGACACCAGGGACAAGGGCAGGGGGTGGCCCCACATGTCCCCAATCCCCCCAATGTCCCCAATGTCCCCAATGTCCCCCGTCTGTCTGTCTCCTGTCTGTCTGTCCGTCTGTCCCCGACGTCCCCTGTCTGTCCCCAATGTCCCGCTGTCTGTCTGTCCCCAACGCCCCCTGTCTGTCCCCTGTCTGTCCCCTGTCCGTCTGTCTGTCCCCGACGCCCCTGTCCGTCTGTCTGTCCCGTCTGTCTGTCTGTCCCCGACGCCCCTGTCTGTCCCCTGTCTGTCCCCTGTCCGTCCGTCCGTCTGTCCCCGACGCCCCTGTCCGTCTGTCTGTCCCCTGTCCGTCCGTCCGTCTGTCCCCGACGCCCCTGTCCGTCTGTCTGTCCGTCTGTCTGTCTGTCCCCGACGCCCCTGTCCGTCCGTCTGTCCCCTGTCTGTCCGTCTGTCCCCTGTCCGTCTGTCTGTCCCCTGTCTGTCCGTCTGTCTGTCCCGTCTGTCCCCTGTCCATCCGTCTGTCCCCGACGCCCCTGTCCGTCTGTCTGTCCCCTGTCCGTCCGTCTGTCCCCGACGCCCCTGTCCGTCTGTCTGTCCCCGACGCCCGTCTGTCTGTCCCGTCTGTCCCCTGTCTGTCCGTCTGTCCCCGACGCCCCTGTCCGTCCGTCTGTCCCCTGTACGTCCGTCCGTCTGTCCCCGACGCCCCTGTCCGTCTGTCTGTCCCCTGTCCGTCCGTCCGTCTGTCCCCGACGCCCCTGTCCGTCTGTCTGTCCCCGACGCCCGTCTGTCTGTCCCGTCTGTCCCCTGTCTGTCCGTCCGTCTGTCCCCGACGCCCCTGTCCGTCTGTCTGTCCCCTGTCCGTCCGTCTGTCCCCGACGCCCCTGTCCGTCTGTCTGTCCCCTGTCCGTCCGTCTGTCCCCGACGCCCCTGTCCGTCCGTCTGTCCCCTGTCCGTCCGTCTGTCCCCGACGCCCCTGTCCGTCTGTCTGTCCCCGACGCCCCTGTCCGTCTGTCTGTCCCCTGTCCGTCCGTCTGTCTGTCCCCGACGCCCCTGTCCGTCCGTCTGTCCCCGCAGTGACCACGACCTGACCCCCTGGGGTCTCTTCGGGCCCCTCTCGCAGCTCCTGCGCCGCGGCCTCGACACCGGAGAGGTGCCAGCACAGGTGGGC
Source organism: Vidua chalybeata (assembly GCF_026979565.1). Classification (NCBI taxonomy): domain Eukaryota; kingdom Metazoa; phylum Chordata; class Aves; order Passeriformes; family Viduidae; genus Vidua; species Vidua chalybeata. Next base: position 292,502 of record NC_071565.1, read on the forward strand.
ACACCTGGGGGGACACCTGGGGGGACACACCTGGGACACACCTGGGACACACCTGGGACACACCTGGGACACACCTGGGGACACACCTGGGACACACCTGGGACACACCTGGGGACAAACATGGGCACACCTGGGGACAAACATGGGACACACCTGGGACACACCTGGGGGGACACCTGGGACACACCTGGGGACAAACATGGGACACACCTGGGGGGACACCTGGGACACACCTGGGGACAAACATGGGACACACCTGGGACACACCTGGGGGGACACCTGGGACACACCTGGGGACAAACATGGGACACACCTGGGGGGACACCTGGGACACACCTGGGGACACACCCCGGACATTTTGGTCACATTTGGGGTGGGTTTTTTGCTGGTTTTGGACGTTTTGGTGACATTTGGTGACATTTTTGTGCATTTTGAGGCCATTTTGGGGATATTTGGGGACATTTTTGGCCATTTTTAGCTATTTTAGTGACATTTTTTGCTGTTTCTTGGCCATTTTGGTGACACTTGGTGACATTTTTTGCTGTTTTTTTTCCATTTGAAGCCATTTTGGTGACATTTTTTGCATTTTTTTGCCGTTTTTGCCCATTTTTGGCCATTTTGGTGCCACTTGGTGACATTTTCTGCCATTTTTGGGCCATTTTTGGTGACATTTTTTGCCCTTTTTGCCCATTTTTGGCCATTTTGGTGCCATTTTTGGCCATTTTTGGCCATTTTGGTGACATTTTTTGCCGTTTTTGGGCCCCCCAGGTGATGGTCCCGGCCATCTCGTGCCTCTTCTTCCACCTCTTCTGGGAGCTCTCCCGAGTTCCCGACTCCGGAGCCTCCCCGGTGAGGAATTCCCACAAAATCCCCCCAAAATTCCCCCCAAAAAAATCCCAAATTCCCAAATCCTCGGCGTTCCCGCCCAAAATCCCCCTGGAATCCCCCCAGAATTCCCCAAAATTCCCTCAATCCTGCCTGAATCCCTCCCCAAATCCTTCCCAAATTTCTGCCCAAAATTCCCCAGAATTTTTTCCCCAGAATTCCCGGAATTCCCGTTTTTCCACCCCAAATTCCCGTTTTTCCAGGCGGAGCTGCGGGCTCTGCGCTCCCGGGCCGCCTTCTTCTGCTCCTCATGCCCCAAATCCCCCCCAGATTCCCAAATTTCCACACAAAATTCCCGGAATTCCCAGATTTCCACCCCAAATTACCAAATTTCCTCCCGGAATTCCCGATTTTCCACCCCAAATTCCCTATTTTCCACCCCAAATTCCCGTTTTTCCAGGCGGAGCTGTGGGCGCTGCGCTCCCGGGTCGCCTCCTTCTGCTCCTCATGCCCCAAATCCCCCCCAGATCCTCAAAATCCCCAAATCCCACCCCAAATTCCCAAATTTCCACCCCAAATTCCCGATTTTCCCCCCGGAATTCCCGGTTTTCCAGGCGGATCTGCGGGCGCTGCGCTCCCGGGCCGCCTCGCTGCTGTCCCTGTGCCAGAGCTGCCTCTCGGAGCCCGAGCCCCAGCTCAGGGAGACGGTGCGGAACCTTCCGGAACATTCCGGGGCTTTGGGGGTCTGGAACCTTCCGGAACATTCCGGGGCTTTGGGGGTCTGGAACCTTCCGGAACATTCCGGGGGTTTGGGGGTCTGGGACCTTCCGGAACATTCCGGGGCTTTGGGGGTCTGGAACATTCCGGGACATTCCGGGGCTTTGGGGGTCTGGAACCTTCCGGGACATTCCAGGGATTTGGGGGTCTGGAACATTCCGGGACATTCCGGGGTTTGGGGGGTCTGGAACATTCCGGGACATTCTGGGGGTTTGGGGGTCCGGAACCTTCCGGGACATTCCGGGGATTTGGGGGTCTGGAACATTCCGGGGTTTGGGGTTCCTGGGATGGGTCTGGAACATTCCAGGACATTCCGGGGTTTGGGGGGTCTGGAACATTCTGGGGGTTTGGGGGTCTGGAACATTCCGGGACATTCCGGGGCTTTGGGGGTCCGGAACCTTCCGGGACATTCCGGGGATTTGGGGGTCTGGAACATTCCGGGGTTTGGGGTTCCTGGGATGGGTCTGGAACATTCCGGGACATTCCGGGGTTTGGGGGTCTGGAACCTTCCGGAACATTCCGGGGTTTGGGGGTCTGGAACATTCTGGGACATTCCGGGGCTTTGGGGGTCTGGGACGTTCCGGAACATTCCGGGGGTTTGGGGGTCTGGAACATTCCGGGGTTTGGGGTTCCTGGGATGGGTCTGGAACATTCCGGGACATTCCGGGGGTTTGGGGGTCTGGAACCTGCCGGAACATTCCGGGGTTTGGGGGTCTGGAACATTCCGGAACATTCCGGGGTTTGGGGGTCTGGAACATTCCGGGACATTCCGGGGGTTTGGGGGTCTGGAACATTCCGGGACATTCCGGGGTTTGGGGGTCTGGAACATTCCGGGACATTCCGGGGTTTGGGGGGTCTGGAACATTCCGGGGTTTGGGGTTCCTGGGATGGGTCTGGAACATTCCGGGACATTCCGGGGTTTGGGGGTCTGGAACATTCCGGGACATTCCGGGGCTTTGGGGGTCTGGGACGTTCCGGAACATTCCGGAGGTTTGGGGGTCTGGAACCTTCTGGGACATTCTGGAACTTTCCAGGGCTTTGGGGTCTGGGGCATTCTGGGATTCTGGAATATTCCCTAAAAAAATCTCCCAAAAATACACAAAAAATCCCCAAAAAATCCTCAAAAAAAATCCCTAAAAAATCCCCCAAAAAATCCCTAAAAAACACCCCAAAAAACTCTCAAAAATCCCGAAAAAATTCCCAAAAAAAGCAAAAAAAATCCTCAAAAAATCCCTAAAAAATCCCCAAAAAAATCCCTAAAAACACCCCAAAATCCCAAATCCCCTAAGCCCCCCGCGTTCCGCTGCAGGCGCTGCAGGCGCTGCAGGAGCTGCTGCTGCTGCTGGGCCCGGGGCTGCCCCACGAGCGGCTGCGGCTGCGCCCGGAGCCGGCGCTGGAGGCGCAGCTGGGGCTGGCCCTGACTGACCTCGTCTTCCAGCCCCACGGTGAGCAGGGATTGGGGATTTCTTGGGAATTTTGGGAATTTTGGGGAATTTTGGGGAATTTTTGGGATTTTTGGGGGATTTTGGGGGATTTCGCAGCTGCCCCCGAGGCGGCGCTGGAGGCGCAGCTGGGGCTGGCCCTGCGCGACCTCGGCTTCCAGCCCCACGGTGAGCAGGGATTGGGGATTTTGGGGGATTTTGGGGATTTTTTTTGGGGATTTTTGGGGAATTTTGGGGATTTTGGGGGATTTTTTTTGGGATTTTTGGGGGATTTTTTGGGGGATTTTGGGGGATTTCGCAGCTGCCCCAGAGGCGGCGCTGGAGGCGCAGCTGGGGCTGGCCCTGATTGACCTCGGCTTCCAGCCCCGCGGTGAGCAGGGGTTGGGGATTTTGGGATTTTTTGGGGAATTTGGGAATTTTTTTGGGAATTTTGGGGAATTTGGGGATTTTTTTGGGGGATTTTGGGGGATTTCGCAGCTGCCCCGGAGGCGGCGCTGGAGGCGCAGCTGGGGCTGGCCCTGCTCGACGTCGGCTTCCAGCCCCACGGTGAGCAGGGTTGGGGATTTTGGGGATTTTGGGGGATTTTTTGGGGGATTTTTGGGGGGATTTTCGGGATTTTTGGGGGATTTTTTTGGGGGATTTTGGGGGATTTTTGCAGCTGCCCCGGAGGCGGCGCTGGAGGCGCAGCTGGGGCTGGTCCTGCTCAACGTCGGCTTCCAGCCCCACGGTGAGCAGGGATTGGGGATTTCTTGGGAATTTTGGGATTTTTTGGGGGATTTTGGGGGATTTTTTAGGGATTTTGGGGGGATTTTGGGGGATTTTTGGGGGAATTTGGGGGGATTTTTGGGGGATATTGCAGCTGCCCCCGAGGCGGCGCTGGAGGCGCAGCTGGGGCTGGCCCTGCTCGATGTCGGCTTCCAGCCCCACGGTGAGCAGGGGTCTGGGGGATTTTGGGGGGATTTTTTGGGGAATTTTGGGGGATTTTGGGGAATTTTCGGGATTTTTGGGGGATTTTTTTGGGGGATTTTGGGGGATTTTTGCAGCTGCCCCCAAGGCGCCGCTGGAGGCGCAGCTGGGGCTGGCCCTGCTCGACCTCGGCTTCCAGCCCCACGGTGAGCAGGGATCTGGGGGAATTTTCTGGGGGAATTTGGGGATTTTTTGGGAATTTTGGGGGATTTTTGGGAATTTTTTTAGGAATTTTGGGGCATTTTTGGGAATTTTTCAGATTTTTGGGGGGAATTTTTTAGGGTTTTTTGGGGATTTATTGTGGCTTTTTCTCTGTTCTTTAATGACTTTTTTTCGTGGGATTTTTTGGGATATTTTATGGAATTTTGGGGAATTTTCCTTGAGTTTTCATTCCCAAGTCGCGCGAGTTCTTAGTGTTGAATTCTGGGATTCCGGAGTCGTTTTCCATCCTTTCCTCCCTTGGAATTCCCGTTTTTGCACGAGCCCCAGGAGCCCGAACCCCCTGGGATTCCCGTGGCAATTCCCGTGACTGATTCCGGTGTTTCCTGTGATTCCTGTGACTGATTCCCGTGTTGTTTCCCATGACTGATTCCCGTGATTCCCGTGGCGATTCCCGTGACTGATTCCGGTGTTTCCTGTGTTTCCCGTGGTGATTCCTGTGACAACTGATTCCCGTGACTGATTCCTGTGTTTCCCATGATTCCCGTGACTGATTCCCATGGCGATTCCCATGACTGATTCCCATGTTTCCCGTGATTCCCGTGACGATTCCCGTGATGATTCCCGTGATTCCCGTGTTGTTTCCCGTGCCGATTCCCGCGTTGTTGTTTCCCATGCCTGATTCCCGTGTTGTTTCCCGTGACTGATTCCCGTGTTGTTTCCCGTGCCTGATTCCCGTGTTGTTTCCCGTGACTGATTCCCGTGTTGTTTCCCGTGACTGATTCCCATGTTTCCCGTGATTCCCGTGTTGTTTCCCGTGACTGATTCCCATGTTTCCCATGATTCCCGTGCCGATTCCCGTGACTGATTCCCGCGTTGTTGTTTCCCATGCATGATTCCCGCGTTGTTTCCCGTGCCGACGTTGCGGGCTCCGGGCTCAGGGCGTGCCGAGGCGCTGCCGCGGCGCCGCTCGCTCCTGGCCGGCTTCTGCCGCCTCCTGCTGGCCGGAGTCCTGCGGCTCCGCGCCGCCGCCGACCTCTTCAAACACTACGGCAAGGTGCGGGAATGGCGCCGGGAACGCCGGGAACGCCGGGGATCCACGGGGATCACGGGAATTGTGGGGATTATGGGGATTACGGGAACGCCGGGGATTACGGGGATTACAGGAATGCCGGGGATTATGGGAATTATGGAGACTACGGGGATCACGGGAACACCAGGAACTATGGGGATGATGGGAATTATGGGGATTACGGGAACGCCAGGAATTACGGGATCTGGGAACGCCGGGAATTACGGGAACGCCAGGAATTACGGGGATTACAGGAATGCTGGGGATTATGGGAATTATGGGGATTACGGGAACGCCAGGAATTACGGGATCTGGGAACGCCGGGAATTACAGGAATGCTGGGAATTACAGGGATTATGGGGATTACGGGAATGCCGGGAATTATGGGAATTATGGGAACGCCAGGGATTGTGGGAATTATGGGAATGACGGGAACACCAGGGATTACAGGAATTATGGGGATTATGGGAATTACGGGAACGCCAGGAACTACGGGAATGACGGGAACGCCGGGGATTACAGGAATTACGGGAACACCAGGGATTATGGAATCTGGGAATGCTGGGAATTATGGGAATTCCAGGATCCGGGAACACCAGGAATTACGGGAATTGCGGGATCTGGGAACTCTGGGAATTACAGGAATTGCGGGAACTCTGGGGTTATCCGGGAGTATCTGGGAATTCTGGGATCGTTGGGGTTTGGGAATTCGGGATGTTCCTGGGGTTTGGGAATTGTGGGAATTGTGGGAATTCCAGGCTTGTCAGGATTTGGGAATTCCAGGATGTTTCTGGGGTTTGGTAATTCTGGGATTGTTGGGATTTGGGAATTCCAGTATTATTGTGATTTGGGAATTGTGGGAATTCCGGGATTGTCGGGTTTTAGAAATTCTGGGATGTTCCTGGGGTTTGGGAATTCCGGGAATTACGGGATTATTTGGGATTTGGGAATTCCGGGACGTTCCCGGGGTTTGGGGTTTGTGGGAATTTGGGGGCGTTTCTGGGATTTGGGGATTTTGGGGAATTTTTTCTCTGCCATCGCCATTTCCCAGGATTTTTGGGAATTCCCAGTTTTTTGGGGATTTGGGCTCTGCTATTCCTGTTTTCCTGGGAATTTTGGGAATTTGGGTCTCTGCCATCCCCATTTCCCGGGATTTTTGGGTCTCTGCCATCCCTGTTTCCCAGGGAATTTTGGGAATTTGGGGCTCTGCCACTCCCGTTTCCTGGGAATTTTTGGGTCTCTGCCATTCCCAATTCCCGGGATTTTGGGGATTTTTGTGTCTCTGGCACCCCCAATTCCCGGGATTTTGGGGATTTTTGTGTCTCTGCCATTCCCAATTCCCGGGATTTTGGGGATTTTTGTGTCTCTGGCACCCCCAATTCCCGGGATTTTGGGGATTTTGTGTCTCTGCCATTCCCAATTCCCGGGATTTTGGGGATTTTTGTGTCTCTGGCACCCCCAATTCCCGGGATTTTGGGGATTTTGTGTCTCTGCCATTCCCAATTCCCGGGATTTTGGGGATTTTTGTGTCTCTGCCATTCCCAATTCCCGGGATTTTGGGGATTTTTGTGTCTCTGCCATTCCCAATTCCCGGGATTTTGGGGATTTTTGTGTCTCTGGCACCCCCAATTCCCGGGATTTTGGGCATTTTGTGTCTCTGCCATTCCCAATTCCCGGGATTTTGGGGATTTTTGTGTCTCTGGCACCCCCAATTCCCGGGATTTTGGGGATTTTTGTGTCTCTGCCATTCCCAATTCCCGGGATTTTGGGGATTTTGTGTCTCTGCCATTCCCAATTCCCGGGATTTTGGGGATTTTTGTGTCTCTGGCACCCCCAATTCCCGGGATTTTGGGGATTTTGTGTCTCTGGCACCCCCAATTCCCGGGATTTTGGGGATTTTGTGTCTCTGCCATTCCCAATTCCCGGGATTTTGGGGATTTTGTGTCTCTGCCATTCCCAATTCCCGGGATTTTGGGGATTTTTGTGTCTCTGCCATTCCCAATTCCCGGGATTTTGGGGATTTTGTGTCTCTGCCATTCCCAATTCCCGGGATTTTGGGGATTTTGTGTCTCTGCCATTCCCAATTCCCGGGATTTTGGGGATTTTTGTGTCTCTGGCACCCCCAATTCCCGGGATTTTGGGGATTTTTGTGTCTCTGCCATTCCCAATTCCCGGGATTTTGGGGATTTTTGTGTCTCTGCCATTCCCAATTCCCGGGATTTTGGGGATTTTTGTGTCTCTGGCACCCCCAATTCCCGGGATTTTGGGGATTTTTGTGTCTCTGGCACCCCCAATTCCCGGGATTTTGGGGATTTTTGTGTCTCTGCCATTCCCAATTCCCGGGATTTTGGGGATTTTTGTGTCTCTGGCACCCCCAATTCCCGGGATTTTGGGGATTTTGTGTCTCTGCCATTCCCAATTCCCGGGATTTTGGGGATTTTGTGTCTCTGCCATTCCCAATTCCCGGGATTTTGGGGATTTTTGTGTCTCTGGCACCCCCAATTCCCGGGATTTTGGGGATTTTTGTGTCTCTGGCACCCCCAATTCCCGGGATTTTGGGGATTTTTGTGTCTCTGCCATTCCCAATTCCCGGGATTTTGGGGATTTTGTGTCTCTGCCATTCCCAATTCCCGGGATTTTGGGGATTTTGTGTCTCTGGCACCCCCAATTCCCGGGATTTTGGGGATTTTTGTGTCTCTGCCATTCCCAATTCCCGGGATTTTGGGGATTTTGTGTCTCTGCCATTCCCAATTCCCGGGGTTTTGGGGATTTTTGTGTCTCTGGCACCCCCAATTCCCGGGATTTTGGGGATTTTGTGTCTCTGCCATTCCCAATTCCCGGGATTTTGGGGATTTTGTGTCTCTGCCATTCCCAATTCCCGGGATTTTGGGGATTTTTGTGTCTCTGCCATTCCCAATTCCCGGGGTTTTGGGGATTTTTGTGTCTCTGGCACCCCCAATTCCCGGGATTTTGGGGATTTTGTGTCTCTGCCATTCCCAATTCCCGGGATTTTGGGGATTTTGTGTCTCTGCCATTCCCAATTCCCGGGATTTTGGGGATTTTTGTGTCTCTGCCATTCCCAATTCCCGGGATTTTGGGGATTTTGTGTCTCTGCCATTCCCAATTCCCGGGATTTTGGGGATTTTGTGTCTCTGGCACCCCCAATTCCCGGGATTTTGGGGATTTTTGTGTCTCTGCCATTCCCAATTCCCGGGATTTTGGGGATTTTTGTGTCTCTGCCATTCCCAATTCCCGGGATTTTGGGGATTTTTGTGTCTCTGGCACCCCCAATTCCCGGGATTTTGGGGATTTTTGTGTCTCTGGCACCCCCAATTCCCGGGATTTTGGGGATTTTGTGTCTCTGCCATTCCCAATTCCCGGGGTTTTGGGGATTTTGTGTCTCTGCCATTCCCAATTCCCGGGGTTTTGGGGATTCCCAGTTTTTCGGGGATTTCGGGGACATCATCCGGGAGACGCTGCGCGGCGCGCGCGACCTCGACCGCCCCGAGTGGGCGCGGACGGTGCTGCTGAGCCTGCGGCAGGTGAGGCCGATCCCGCGGGGAATTCCGGGAATCCCGGGGGAATCGGGAATTCCGGGGGAAATCCGGGAATCCCGGGGGAATCCGGGAATCCCGGGGGAATCCGGGAATCCCGGGGGGAATCGGGAATTCCGGGGGGAATTCGGGAATTCTGGGGGAATCGGGAATTCCGGGGAAATCTGGGAATTCCGGGGGGATTTCGGGAATTCCGGGGGAGTTCGGGAATTCTGGGGGGAATCCGGGAATTCCGGGGGAATCTGGGGGAAATCCGGGAATTCGGGGGGGAATCCGGGAATTCCGGGGGAATCTGGGGGAATTCCGGGAGAATTCGGGAATTCCGGGGAATCCGGGAATCCCGGGGAAATCCGGGAATCCTGGGGAATCCAGGAATTCCAGGGGGAGTCCGGGGAATCTGGGAGACTTCCCCCCCCGGAGTCTGGGAATTCCGGGGGAGTTCGGGAATTCTGGGGGAGTTTGGGAATTCTGGGAAAATCGGGAATTCCGGGGAATCCAGGAATTCCGGGGGAGTCCGGGAATCCCGGGGGGAATTCGCGAATTCTGGGGGATTTCGGGAATTCTGGGGGGAATCCGGGAATTCCAGGGGAGTTCGGGAATCCCGGGGGAATCCGGGGGGAGTTTGGGAATTCCGGGGGAATCCGGGAATTCCGGGGGAAATCCGGGAATTCCGGGGGGAATGGGGAATTCCAGGGGATTTCGGGAATTCCAGGGGATTTTGGGAATTCCGGGGGAAATTCAGGAATTCGGGGGGAAATTCGGGATTTTCTGTGATTTTTTGCAGATTTCCCCGGCATATTTGCGGATTTTCCGAGATTTTTTTTGGATTTTCAGGGATTTTTTGCAGATTTTTCTGGGATTTTTTTTTTATTTTCTGGGAATTTTTTTTATTTTCTGGGATTTTTGCAGATTTTCTGGGAATTCTTTTGGATTTCCCCGGAATTTTTGCAGATTTTCTGGGATTTTTTGCAGATTTTCCAGGAATTTTTTTGGATTTTCCAGGAATTTTTGCAGATTTTCTGGGAATTTTTTTGGATTTTCCGGGATTCTTGCGGATTTTGGGTTTTTCTCCCCGTTTCTTCCCCAGCTTTTCACGGAGCTGCTGCTCCAGGAGGGCCCCGAGCTCCGGGGGCTCCCGGAATTCCAGGAAATTCGGGATCTGGGCCGGCGCCTCTCGCTCTTCTTCGGCCTCGGGCAGGCGCGGAGCCGGCAGCCGCTGCTGCAGCTGCACAGGTCTGGGGCCAAAACCCCGGAATTCCGGCAAATCCACGCTCCCGGGGCCCGGAGAGAGGAGCCGGCCGGAAATCTGGGAATTCAGGCTCTGGGAATGGGGAATTCCGGGGATTTTGGGGGAGATTTGGAGAAATTTGGGAGAAATTTGGGGGTTGAGGGATCCGGGGATAATGGAAATTTTGCGGTTGTGGGAATTTGGGGGATCTGGGGAGGATTTGGGGGGGATTGGAGGTGGATTTGGGGGGATTTTGGAGGATTTTGGGGAATTTTGGGGTGGTTCTGATGGTTTTGATGGATTTTGGGGGATTTTGGGGTGGTTTTGATGGATTTTGGGGTGGTTTTGTGGGAATTTGGGGTGGTTCTGATGGATTTTTGGGGTGGATTTTGGAGGATTTTGGGGTGGTTCTGATGGTTTTGATGGATTTGGGGTGGATTTGGGTGGATTTTGGGGTGGTTTTGTTGGATTTTGGGGTGGTTTTGGGGGATTTTGGGGCGGTTCTGATGGATTTGGGGTGGTTTTGTTGGATTTTGGGGGATTTTGGGGCGGTTCTGATGGATTTGGGGTGGTTTTGTTGGATTTTGGGGGATTTTGGGGTGGTTCTGATGGATTTGGGGTGGATTTTGGGGGATTTTGGGGCGGTTCTGATGGATTTGGGGTGGATTTTGTGGGAATTTGGGGCGGTTCTGATGGATTTGGGGTGGTTTTGTTGGATTTTGTGGGATTTTGGGGTGGTTCTGATGGATTTTGGGGCGGTTCTGATGGATTTGGGGTGGTTTTGTTGGATTTTGTGGGATTTTGGGGCGGTTCTGATGGATTTGGGGTGGTTTTGATGGATTTGGGGTGGATTTTGTGGGATTTTGGGGTGGTTCTGATGGATTTTTGGGCGATCGGGGGCCATTCCGGGCTCTCCCCCCAGCGAGGGGATCCAGTTCTCGCTGCAGCCGCCCCCGGAGCCCCAAATTCCCGGAATTCCGGAGGGGCTCCCCCTAACTTGCCCTTCCTGGAGGTGCTGAGCGAGTTCTCGCCGCGGCTGCTGCGCCCCGACCGCGCCCTGCTGTGAGAGCCGGACAGCCGGGGGGATCCGGGGAATTCGGGAATTTGGGGGGGATTCGGGGGGATTCGGGGAATTCGGGGGGGATTCGGGGGAATTTTGGGGGGAATTTGGGGGGAATTCAGGGAAATTTGGGGAATTCGAGGGGAATTCGGGGAAATTCGGGGAATTTTGGGGGGAATTTGGGGGAATTTGGGGGGAATTCGAGGAAATTCAGGGAATTTGGGGGGAATTTGGGGGGAATTCGGGGGTTTTGGGGGGAATTCGGGGAAATTCAGGGAATTTTGGGGAATTTTGGCGGGAATTTGGGGAATTTTGGGGGGAATTCAGGGGGAATTTGGGGAATTTTGGGGGGAATTCAGGGAATTTGGGGGGAATTTGGGGGGAATTCAGGGAAATTTGGGGAATTCGGGGGGAATTCGGGGAATTTTGGCGAATTTTGGGGGGAATTCGGGGGGAATTTGGGGAGTTTTGGGGGGAATTCGAGGGGAATTCAGGGAATTTTGGGGGGAATTTGGGGAAATTCGGGGGGAATTCAGGGAATTTTGGGGGGATGTGGGGGAAAGTTTGGGGATTTTTGGTTAAAAATCGGATTTGGGGGGATTTTGTGGAAATTTGGGGGAAAATTCAGGGATTTCTGTGGAAATTTGGGGAAAATGCAGAGATTTTGGGGGATTTTGGGGAAATTTGGAATTTTGGAGTCGTTTTTGGGCTGATTTTTTGGTCAATATTTGGAGTTCTGGGTTGATTTTTGGGCTGAATTTCGGAATTTTGGGGTGGTTTTGGGGCCGATTTTGGGCTGAACTGTGGAATTTTGGGCTGAAATGTGCAATTTTGGGTTGATTTTTGGGCTGAAATGAGGAATTTTGGTTGATTTTGGGCTGAAATGTTGAATTCTGGGCTGATTTTTGGGCTGAAATGTGGAATTTTGGGCTGATTTTTGGGCTGAAATGTGGAATTTTGGGCTGATTTTTGGGCTGAAATGTGGAATTTTTGGTTAATTTTGGGCTGATTTTGGGCTGAAATGTGGAATTTTGGTTGAATTTTGGTTGATTTTTGGGCTGAACTGTGGAATTCTGTTGATTTTGGGCTGAAATGTGGAATTTTGGTTGAATTTTGGTTGATTTTTGGGCTGAACTGTGGAATTCTGTTGATTTTGGGCTGAAATGTGGAATTTTGGTTGAATTTTGGTTGATTTTTGGGCTGAACTGTGGAATTCTGTTGATTTTGGGCTGAAATGTGGAATTTTGGTTGAATTTTGGTTGATTTTGGGCTGAAATGTTGGATTTTGGGCTGATTTTTGGGCTGAAATGTTGGATTTTTGGGCTGATTTTTGGGCTGAAATGTGGAATTTTTGGGTCATTTCTGCCCCAGGCTGGCGCTGCTGGAGCGGACGTGCCGCGAGCGGGGGCTGGGCGCGGATTTTGGGGCGGATTTGGGCGATTTTGGGGCTCCCCTGCTCTGCTACCGCCGCTCCCTGAGCCCCCCCCGGAGCCCCCCGGGACCCCCACGGGCCAAGAGAGCCCCGAGGAGCCCCCGGGAGAGCCCCGAGAGGGGGGGGAAAGGTGGGAGACCCGGAATTCCGGGGAAAAAACGGGATCGGGGGGGAACACGGGGGGCTGGGGGGGAAATCTGATTATTTTGGGGGGAAAATCCATGATTTTGGGGGGCAAAACTGATTTTTGAACGGAAAATCTGAATTTTGGGTGAAGAAAATCCAGTTTTGGGGGTGAAAATGGGAATTTTGGTGGAAAATCCGGGATTTTGGTGGGAAAATCTGAATTTTTGGGGGGAAAATCAGAATTTTAGGGGGAAAATTGGAATTTTGGGGGGGGGACATCTGGGACTGGGGGAGAAAATCTGGGATTTTGGGGCAGAAATCGGAATTCTTGGGGGGAACATCTGATTTTTTGGGTGAAAAAAAATCTGTTTTGGGGGGAAAATTCTGAATTTTGAGGGGGAAACCCTCAATTCTGGCACGGGGAAGATCTGAATTTTGGGGCGGAAATGTGAATTTTGGGGAGGAAAATCTGAATTTGGTGGGAGTTTCGGGGAGGGAAAGCTGAATTTTGGGGGGGAAATCTGATAAAAACGGGAATTTTGGATAAAACCCCCGAATTTTGGTCAAACCCCGGATTTGCAGCCGCCCCCAGCTCCAGCCCGTGGCCCCCCAGCCCCGCCCTGACCTCGACCGCGCTCAGGGGGGGTCCCCAAAACCGGGGCCCCTCCCCCCACCTGCTCAGGTGAGACCCTCCCCTCCCCCACCCCCAAAAAAACCCCCAAATTCGGGGAAAAACTCAAAAAAAACCCCAAATTTTGGGGGGAAAAGACCCAAAACCAGCAAATTTTGGGGGAACCCCACCAAAAACACCAAAATTTTGGGGGAGCCCCCTGATAAAACCCCAAATTTTGGGGGAACCCCACCAAAAACACCAAAATTTTGGGGGAACCCCCCGATAAAACCCCAAATTTTGGGGGAACCCCCCGATAAAACCCCGAATTTTGGGGGAAAAAAACCCAAATTTTGGATTTTTTCCATCCCCAGCAGCGAATCCAGGAGGAGCTGGGGATCCCGGTGAGAGAATTTGGGGACTTTGGGGAAAATTTGGGGATTTTTGGGGGGGAATTTGGGAGCTTTTGGGGGGATTTTGGGGGGAATTTGGGAGGTTTTTGGGGGGGAATTTGGGAGGTTTTGGGGGGGGGAATTTGGGAGGTTTTTGGGGAGATTCTGGGGAAATTTGGGGATTTTGGGGGGTCCTGGGGGAGATTTGGGGAAAATTTTGGGAGGAAATTTGGAGGATTTGGGGAAATTTGGGGGTTCCTGGTGGGGTTTTGTGGGGGAGGTGAATTTGGTTTTGGGTGAATTTGGGTAAATTTGGGGGGATTTGGGGGAAATTTGGGGATTTTGGGGGGTCCTGGGGGGGATTTGGGGGAAATTTTGGGTTTTTTGGTTTTTTTTTTCCCTTCCCCCAGCCTGAGCCTGATGGAGGAAGAGGAGGGAGAGGAAGAGGAGGGGGAGGAGACCCCGAACACCCCCAGGGTGAGACCCCAAAAACCTCCCAGAATTTGGGGGGAAAAACCCAAAATTTGGGAAAAAAAACCAAAATTTTGGGAATTCCCCCCTAAAACTTCTGGGAATTCCTCCCCAGACCCCCCTGGAGCAGCCCTGGGACCTTTTCGGCTCCTCCAGCCTCGACTTCCAGGTGAGATTTTGGGATTTTTGGGGATCTTTGGGGATTTTTGGGGTTCCCCAAAAAAAATTTGGCTCCTCCCTGATTAAAAATGAACATTTTTGAGTGAAATTTTGGGAATTTTTTGGGGTTTTCTCCCCAAAATTTTTGGGTTTTCACCCCCAGAGTCTCTGAGGATGAAACCCCAAAAAAAATTTTTTTTTTCCCATTTTTGGGTTTTTTACCCGAATTTTGGGACCCTGCAATTTAAAAAAATCCCAAAATTCTGACAGATTTGGGCATTTTTGGGGGGATTTTGGGAACTTTTTGGGATTATCCCAAATATTTTGGGGTTTTTCCCCTTCTCTTTCCAGACTTTCTGAAGACGGAATTCCGAATTTCCCTCCGAGTTTTTTCCGAGTTTTTTGGGGTTTTCATCCCAAAAATCCTGTTTTTTTTTCCCAGTTCAAATCCCAAATTTGAGCTTTTTGAGCCATTTTTTGGGGGGATTTTGGGATTTATCCGAAATATTTTGGGGTTCCCACCCCTTCATCTCCTCCAGATTTCCCGAGGGTGGAATTCCCAAATTCCCACCCGTTTTTTTCCCGTTTTTTGGGGTTTTCACCCCAAAATCCAGTTACAAAATGAGCATTTCTGGAGGGTTTTTTGGGAATTTTTGGGATTTCTCCCAAATATTTGGGGTTCTCTCCCCTTTCCCCCATTCCAGACTTTCTGGGAGCAGAATCCCCAAATTCCCACCCGGCTTTTTCCCCTTTTTTGACGTTTTCACCCCAAAATTCCCCCAATAAAAAATTGCAGCAACTCCTTCCTTCCCGGACTCTTTTATTTGGGAATTTCGCTGGAATTTTGTGGGAATTTCGGGATTTTCCCCAAAATTTTCAGGCTTCCCACTTTTCCTTCTCTTCCCACCCAATTTTGGGAACAGAATCCCGAATTTTCCACCTTTTCCCCCAGTAAAAACACCACGACTCTGCCATTCCGGGGCCACTTTTTTGGGGAATTTCTCTGGAATTTTGTGGGAATTTCGCTGGAATTTTGGGCTCCCATCCCAAAAATTTTGGGCTTCCCACCCTCCCTTCTCTTTCTGCACTTTCTGAACCCAAAATCCCAAATTTCCCCCCCCTTTTTCCCCCTTTTTTCCCCAATAAAAACCCCGACAATTTCGCTGTTCCGGAGCTGGGTTTTTCAGGAATTCTGATGGAATTCCACTGGAATTTTGTGGGCATTTCGGGACCTTTTCCCAAATATTTTGGGCTTCCCACTCCTCCTCCTCTTCCCACACAGTTTTGGGAACAGAATCCTCAATTTCCTGAATTTCCCCCCCTTTTTTCTCCAATAAAAACCCAACAACTCCGCCGTTCCGGGGCCGTTTTTTTGGGGAATTTCGCTGGAATTTCTTGGGGGTTTTACTGGAATTTTGCTGGAATTTCTCGGGGATTCCACTGGAATTTTGCTGGAATTTCTCGGGGATTCTGCTGGAATTTCGCTGGAATTCTGCAGGAATTTTGACGGAATTCCGCTGTAATTTTGCTGGAATTTTTTGGGGATTTTGCTGGAATTCCGCTGGAATTTCTCAGGGATTTCTCGAGGATTCCGCTGGAATTCTGCTGGAATTCCGCTGGAATTTCCCGATTCCACTGGAATTTCTCGGGGATTTTGCTGGAATTTCTCAGGGATTTTGATGGAATTTCGCTGGAATTTCACTGGAATTTCGCTGGAATTTCGCTGGAATTTCTCTGGAATTTCTCGGGGATTTCGCTGGAATTTCACTGGAATTTCTCGGGGATTTCTTGGGGACTCCGCTGGGATTTTGTTGGAATTCCCCGGGGATTTCCCTGGAATTCCTCGGGGATTTCTCGGGGACTCCGCTGGGATTTTGCTGGAATTTCTTGGGGATTTCTCGGGGATTTCTCGGGGATTTCACTGGAATTCTGCTGGAATTTCACTGGAATTTCTCGGGAATTTCTCGGGGACTCCGCTGGGATTTTGCTGGAATTTCTCGGGGATTTTGCCGGAATTTTGCTGGAATTTCTCGGGGATTTCGCTGGAATTTCTCGGGGATTTTGCTGGAATTTCTCGGGGATTTCGCTGGAATTTCTCGGGGATTTTGCTGGAATTTCTCGGGGATTTCGCTGGAATTTCTCGGGGATTTTGCTGGAATTTCCCTGGAATTTCTCGGGGATTTCTCTGGGATTTCCCTGGAATTTCTCGGGGATTTCTCTGGGATTTCTCTGGAATTTCTCGGGGATTCCGCTGGAATTCCGCTGGAATTTCTCGGGGATTTCTCGGGGATTCCGCTGGAATTCCGCTGGAATTTCTCGGGGATTTCTCGGGGATTTGGCTGGGATTTCTCGGGGATTTCTCGGGGATTTGGCTGGAATTTCTCGGGGATTTGGCTGGAATTTCTCGGGGATTTGGCTGGAATTCCTGGGGGATTTCCCGGGCATTTCCCGGCTCACAGGCGCAGCACGTAGGAGTGGCTGTGGCTGCGGTAGCGCACCCAGCGCGGCGCCGGCGGCCCCGAGAGGCGCAGGAAGCGCACGCGGAGCCCCGAGCAGGAATGGGCCGGGAGCTGGAAGGAGCCGTGGGCAGGGCCCAGCTCCAGGCGCCACGCCCGGCCCAGCCCCGCCACCTCCAGCTGCAAAACCCCACACACCATCAGGGAACGGCATTTTTGGGGGATTTGGGGGATTTTGGGGATTTTTTGGGATTTTTGGGGGATTTTTGGGGAAGTTTTGGGGATTTTTGGGGATTTTTGGGGATTTTTTGGGGATTTATTGTGATTTTTTTGGGATTATTTGTGATTTTTTTGGGGCATTTTTGGGATTATTTCTCATTCTTTGGGATTTCTCGGTGTTTTTTGGGGATTTCTCGGTGTTTTTTGGGGATTTTGGGGAATTTTTGGAGGATTTTTGGGGATTTTTGGGGGATTTTGGGGGATTTTTTGGGGATTTTCAGTGATTTTTTTGGGATTTTTTTGGGATTTATTGTGATTTTTTTTGGGATTATTTGTGATTTTTTGGGGAATTTTTGGGATTATTTCTCATTCTTTGGGGTTTCTCGGTGTTTTTTGGGGATTTTTGGGGATTTTGGGGGATTTTTTGGGGATTTTCAGTGATTTTATTGGGATTTATTGGGATTATTTGTGATTTTTTGGGGAATTTTTGGGATTATTTCTCATTCTTTGGGGTTTCTCGGTGTTTTTTGGGGATTTTTGGGGATTTTGGGGGATTTTTGGGGTTTCTGGGAGCTGGAAGGAGCCGTGGGCAGGGCCCAGCTCCAGGCATTTTTGGGGAATTTTGAGGGGATTTTGGGACTTTCCAGGGGGAATTTTGCGGGGGATTTTGGGGATTTTTGGGGGGCATTTTTGTGGATTTTTTTTGGGGGGGGAATTTTGGGAGGGTTTTGGGGGGAATTTTTGTGGATTTTTTTGGTGATTTTTGGAGAGGTTTTGGAGGTTTTTTTGTGGATTTTTGGGTTTTTTGGGGGGGATTTTTCTGGGGGAAATTGGGGGTTTTGAGGGGAATTTTGGGGATTTTTGGGGGATTTTTGGGATTTTTTTGGGGGATTTTGGGGATTTTTTTGGGAATTCTCACCTTGAAGAGGGCGGAGAGCTGGGAGCCGCCCTGGATTTTGGGAATTTCCCAGCG
Source organism: Vidua chalybeata (assembly GCF_026979565.1). Classification (NCBI taxonomy): domain Eukaryota; kingdom Metazoa; phylum Chordata; class Aves; order Passeriformes; family Viduidae; genus Vidua; species Vidua chalybeata. Next base: position 310,423 of record NC_071565.1, read on the forward strand.
GATGCTCCGGGAGCCCAAATCCAGCTCGGCCGCTTGGTCGGGGCTGCTCAGCTCCTGGGAGAGGCTGGGGGCAAAATTCCCCAAAAAATCCCAAAATTCCACCCCCAAATCCCAAAATTCCAGCTTGAAATCCCAAAATTCCAGCTCCAAATCCCAACATTTCATCCCAAAATCCCAAAATTCCTCCCAAAAATCCCCCAAAATTCCACCCCAAATCCCAAAATTCCCCCCAGATCCCAAAATTCCTCCCCGATCCCAAAATTCCCCAAAATCCCAAAATTCCCCCCAAATCCCAAAAGTCCTCCCCAAAATCCCAAAAAATCCCCCCAAATCCCAAAATTCCACCCCAAAATCCCCTAAAATCCCCTCGAGATTCCCAAAAATTCCCTCAAAATTCCCTCAGATTCCACCACAAAATTCGGGATTCCATCCCAAAATTCCCCCCCAAATCCCAAAATTCCACCTCAGATCCCAAAATTCCCAAAAATCCCCTCGAGATTCCAAAAAAATCACCCAAAATCCCTCAAAATTCCCTCAGATTCTGCCCAAAATTCGGGATTCCATCCCAAAATTCCCCCCCAAATCCCAAAATCCTCAAAAATCTCCTTGAGATTCCCAAAATTTCATCCAAATCCCTCAAAATTTCCTTGGATTCCACCCCAAAATCCAGGATTCATTCCCAAAATTTGGGATTCAATCCCAAAATTCCCCCAAATCCCAAAATCCCCCCAAAAATTCCACCAAAACCCCTCAAAATTCCCCCAGAATTCCCCAAAATTCCCCCCCAAATTCCCTCCAATTCCACCCAAGATTTGGGATTCAGCCCCAGAACCCCAAAATTCCCAAAAAAATCCCCAGAATTCCCAAAAAATTCCCCAAGATTCCCAAGAATTCACCCAAAATAGCTCAAAATTCCCTCAGATTTTGCCCAAAATTTGGGATTTAATCCCAAAACCCCCCCCCAAATCCCAAAATTCCCAAAAATCCCCTTGAGATTCCCAAAATTTCATCCAAATCCCTCAAAATTCCCGTGGATTCCACCCCAAAATCCAGGATTCATTCCCAAAATTTGGGATTCAATCCCAAAATTCCCCAAATCCCAAAATCCCCCCAAAAAATCCACCAAAACCCCTCAAAATTCCCCCAAAATTCCCCCCCAAATTCCCTCCAATTCCACCCAAGATTTGGGATTCAGCCCCGGAATCCCAAAATTCCCAAAAAATTCCCCAAAATTCCCAAAAAATTCCCCAAGATTCCCAAGAATTCACCCAAAATAGCTCAAAATTCCCTCAGATTCTGCTCAAAATTTGGGATTTAATCCCAAAATTCCTCCCCAAATCCCAAAATTCCCAAAAATCCCCTTGAGATTCCCAAAATTTCATCCAAATCCCTCAAAATTCCCGTGGATTCCACCCCAAAATCCAGGATTCATTCCCAAAATTTGGGATTCAATCCCAAAATTCCCCCAAATCCCAAAATCCCCCCAAAAATTCCACCAAAACCCCTCAAAATTCCCCCAGAATTCCCCCCAAATTCCCTCCAATTCCACCCAAGATTTGGGATTCAGCCCCAGAATCCCAAAATTCCCAAAAAATTCCCCAGAATTCCCAAAAAATTCCCCAAAATTCCCAAAAATTCCCAAAAAATTCCCCAAAATTCCCCAAATTCCCCGAGCCCACCTGGAGACGCCTTTGGGCACCGGGAGCTGCAGGCAGACGTTGACGGCTTGGCTGGGAATTTTTGGGGGAAAATTCGGGAATTTGGGGAGAATTTGGGAATTTTGGGAGTCCCAGAGGGCTGAAAATTCTGGGATTCTCCCAGAAATTCCCAAATTTTCCCCGAATTTCACCTTTTTGGGGGGAGGTCACAGCGGAGCTTCAAATAAAGGCGGATCCTGGGGGGGAAAAACCAAAAATTGGGGAAAATTCTCGGAAATTTGGGAGGGAAATCCCCAAAAAAATTTGGGAATTCCCTCAGGGAGGTGGGGAAGGGGAAAATCCCCCCAAAAAAAACCCAAAAATTTGGGATATTCCTGAAAATTCAGCCCAAAAATGAGGGAAAATTCCTAAAAGTTGGGGGAAATGCAAAAAATTTGGAAAAATCCTTAAAAATCACCCCAAAAATCACAAAAAGTCACAAAAAACAAAAACAAAAACAAAAAAAAAAACACACACAAAAAAAAAAAAAAAGCAGGAAAAAATCCCTAAAAAAAAAAAAACCAAAAAATCCCAAAAAATCACAGAAAAAAAAATCCCAAAAAATCACCGAAAAAAATCCTGAAAAGCCAGAAAAAAATATCCTCTAAAAATCCCTAAAAAAATCCCCAAAAAAGCAGGAAAAAAAAATTTTAAATCCCACAAAAAACAGGAAAAATCCAAACAAAAATCCCCAAAAGCAGGAAAAAAATAATAAAAAAAAAAAATTAAAAAATGTCAGAATAAAAATTTAAAATCTCTATTAAAAATCACCAAAAAAAATCCTAAAAAAGCCTAAAAGAAAAAAATCCCCCCAAAAAAAACCCAGGAAAAAATCCTGGAAAAAAATCCCCCCAAAAAACCAGGAAAAAAACCCAAAAAACGGGAAAAGAACCCCAAAAATTCCCCAAAAAGTCCCAAAAAACTGGAAAGAAATTCTAAAAATCCCAAAAAACACGGGAAAAATCCCCAAAAAAGCCAGGGAAAAATCCCAAAAAAACCCTCTAAAAATTCCCAAAAAACTGGAAAAAATTTTTTAAAAAATATTTTAAAGAATCCCCAAAAACAGGGGAAAAAATGTCCAAAAAACAGGAAAAAAAACCCAGAAAACCCCCCAAAAAAATCCCCCAAAAAGTCCCAAAAAACGGAAAAAAATTTTAAAAATATATTTTAAAAATCCCCCAAAATACCAGGAAAAAAATCCCCAAAACACCAGGAAAAAATCCCAAGAAAACCCAAAAAAAAAAATCCTCCGAAAAAGTCACAAAAAACTGGAAAAAAATTTAAAATATATTTTTTAAAAATCCCCCAAAAAACAGGAAAAATTTCCCAAAAATTCCCTAAAAAATTCCCAAAAATTCTCTAAAAATTTCCCAAAAATTCCCTAAAAAATCCCCAAAATTCCCAAACCCCGGGTCCCACCTGCCGCCGGGCTGGGCGTCGGCGCTGGGGAAGAGGCGGAAGGGCAGCGGCGTCGGGAGCTCGTCCTCCACCTGGTACTGCATCAGCGTCATCTGCGCACGGCATCCCAGAATTGCCCCAAATTCCCAACATTCCCCAGATTCCCAAATCCCAAAATCCCCAAAAATCCTCAAAAATCCACAAAAATCCACAAAAATCCTCAAAAATCCTCAAAAATCCACAAAAATCCTCAAAAATCCACAAAAATCCCCACAAATTCCCCCAAAATTCCCAAAATTTCCCCAAAATTCCCCAAAAATTCCCCAAAATTCCCAGAAATCCCCAAAAATCCTCAAAAATCCTCAAAAATCCCCAAAATCCTCAAAAATCCTCAAAAATCCACAAAAATCCCCAAAATCCTCAAAAATCCCCCAAAATCCTCAAAAATCCTCAAAAATCCTCAAAAATCCTCAAAATCCCAAAAATCCCCACAAATTCCCCCAAAATTCCCAAAATTTCCCCAAAAATTCCCCAAAAATTCCCCAAAATCCTCAAAAATCCTCAAAAATCCTCAAAAATCCTCAAAAATCCACAAAAATCCACAAAAATCCTCAAAAATCCCCAAAAATCCTCAAAAATCCACAAAATCCACAAAAATCCTCAAAAATCCACAAAATCCCCAAAAATCCTCAAAAATCCACAAAAATCCACAAAAATCCACAAAAATCCTCAAAAATCCCCAAAAATCCTCAAAAATCCACAAAAATCCACAAAAATCCACAAAAATCCTCAAAAATCCTCAAAAATCCACAAAAATCCCCAAAAATCCACAAAAATCCTCAAAAATCCCCAAAAATCCTCAAAAATCCACAAAATCCCCAAAAATCCTCAAAAATCCACAAAAATCCTCAAAAATCCTCAAAATCCCAAAAATCCCCACAAATTCCCCCAAAATTCCCAAAATTTCCCCAAAAATTCCCCAAAATTCCCAAAAATCCCCAAAAATCCCCAAAAATCCTCAAAAATCCCCAAAAATCCACAAAATCCTCAAAAATCCTCAAAAATCCTCAAAAATCCTCAAAAATCCTCAAAAATCCACAAAATCCCCAAAAATCCTCAAAAATCCTCAAAAATCCTCAAAATCCCCAAAAATCCACAAAATCACCAAAATCCCCAAAATCACCAAAATCCCCAAAAAATCCCCCAAATCCCCCAAATCCCCCAAATCCACAAAATCCCCAAAAATCCTCAAAAATCCCCCAAATTCCCAAAATCCCCCCAGTCCCGGGGGTTCGGGGTCACCCTGGAGCTTCCCAGGGGGGAGTTTGGGGATAAAAGGGGAAATTCCGGCTGGAAATTGACAGAATTGCCCCAAAAAATCCCAAATACTCCCAAAAAATCCCAAAAATCCTCAAAAATCCTCAAATATCCCTAAAAATCCCCCCAATCCCGGGGGTTCCGGGTCACCCTGGAGCTTCCCAGGCGGGATTTTGGGGATAAAAGGGGAAATTCCGGCTGGAAATTCACAGAATTGCCCCAAAAATTCCCAAAAAATCCCAAACACTCCCAAAAAAATCCCAAAAAATTCCCCAAATCCCCAAAAATCCCCAAATCCCCCCAAATCCCCAAAATCCCCCAATCCCGGGGGTTCGGGGTCACCCTGGAGCTTCCCAGGGGGGATTTTGGAGATAAAAGGGAAATTCCGGCTGGAAATTCACAGAATGGACTCCAAATCTCCCAAAAAATCCCAAATATTCCCAAAAAAATCCCCAAAAATTCCCAAAAATTCCCAAAAATTCCCATAAATTCCCAAAATCCCCCCAGTCCCGGGGGTTCGGGGTCACCCTGGAGCTTCCCGGGGGATTTTGGGGATAAAAGGGAAATTCCGGATGGAAATTCACAAAACTGCCCCAAAAATTCCCGAAAAATTCCCCAAATTTCCCCAAAAATTCCCAAATCCCCAAAAAATTCCCAAAAATCCCCAAAATCCCCAAAATCCCCCAAATCCCCCCAGTCCCGGGGATTTGGGGTCACCCTGGAGCTTCCCAGGGGGGAGTTTGGGGATAAAAGGGAAATTCCGGCTGGAAATTCACAGAATTGCCCCAAAATCGCCACAAAAATCCCAAATATTCCCAAAAAAATGCGCAAAATTTCCCAAAAATTCCCCAAATCCCCAAAATCCCCCCACCTCTCCGGGCTCGGGGCAGAGGCGCAGCACACAAAAATCCCATTTCCCCCCGATCTTCCCCCGAAGGGCTCGGATCCCCTGGAATTCCTGAATCCCCGAATCCCAGAATTCCCAAATCCCCAGATTCCCAAATCCCTGAATCCCGGAATTCCCAAATCCCTGAATCCCGGAATTCCCACCTCTCCGGGCTCGGGGCAGAGGCGCAGCACACAAAAATCCCATTTCCCCCCGCTCTTCCCCCGAAGGGCTCAGATCCCCTGGAATTCTCAAATCCCCAGATTCCCAAATTCCCGAATCCCGGAATTCCCGGATCCCCACCTCGCCGGGCTCGGGGCAGAGGCGCAGCACACAAAAATCCCATTTCCCCCCGCTCTTCCCCCGAAGGGCTCGGATCCCCCGGAATTCCCAAATCCCCAGATTCCCAAGTTCCCAGAATTCCCAAATTCCCGAATTCCCAGAATTCCCACCTCCCCGGGCTCGGGGCAGAGGCGCAGCACACAAAAATCCCATTTCCCCCCCGCTGTTCCCCCGAAGGGCTCGGATCCCCTGGAATTCCCGAATTTCTGAATTCCCAAGTTCCCAGAATTCCCAAATTCCCAAATTCCCGGATCCCCACCTCTCCGGGCTCGGGGCAGAGGCGCAGGACGCGCGCGGCGCTGAACTCGGCCAGGCTGACGCAGCTGTGGAAGGAGCACTCGTCCACGCGCACCGCCGCGCCGTAGCCTGCGGGGAACGTTCCGGAATGTTCCGGGAATTCCGGAGCATCCAGGGGGGTCTCAGGGGGCTTTGGGCCGGTTAAAGTGGGTTTGGAGGGGGGAAAAAAATGGAATTTTGGGGGGCAAGAAAGGGTTAAAAAGTGACGGGAAGGGGAAAATTTGGGCATTTTGGAGAATTCCAGAAAATTCCAGAAAGTTCCGGGGGGTCTGAGGGGGCTTTGGGCCGAGTAAAGTGGGTTTTGAGGGGGGAAAAATGGAATTTTGGGGGGGGGGAAGGGGAAGATTTGGGAATTTTGGCGAATTCCAGAAAATTCCAGAAAGTTCCGGGGGGGGGTCTCAGGGGGCTTTGGGACAGTTAAAATGGGTTTTGAGGGGGGAAAAAAGGGGAAAAATGGGATTTTGGGGGGTAAAAGGTGATGGGAAGGGGAAAATTTGGGAATTTTGGAGAATTCCAGAAAATTCCAGAAAGTTCCGGGGGGGTCTCAGGGGGCTTTGGGCCATTTAAAGTGGGTTTTGGGGGGGGGGGGGGGAAAGGGGGAAAAATGGGATTTTGGGGGGTAAAAAGGGGGATGATTTGGGAATTTGGGGGAAATCTGGGAATTCTGGAAAATTCCAGAATGTTCCGGGGGGTCTGAGGGGGCTTTGGGCCATTTAAAGTGGGTTTTTAGGGGAAAAGGGGGGGGGGGGGATGGAATTTTTGGGGGGTAAAAAGGATTAAAAGGTGATGGGAAGGGGAATTCCAGGAAAATTTGGGAATTCCAGAAAGTTCGGGGGGTCTGAGGGGATTTTGGTCTGAGTAAAGTGGGTTTTGAGGGGAAAAAAGGGGAGAAAATGGAATTTTGGGGAGTAAAAAAGGATTAAAAGGTGATGGGAAGGGGAAAATCCGGGAATTTTGGGAAAATTCAGGAATTCCGGAAAATTCCAGGAAGTTCAGGGGGGTGTGAGGGGATTTTGGGCTGTGTAAAGTGGGTTTTGAGGGGAAAAAGGGGGGAAAATGGGATTTTGGGGGGTAAAAAAGGATTAAAAGGTGACGGGAAGGGGAAAATTCGGAAATTTTGGGGGGATTTTAGGAGAATTTTTGGGGACTTGGGGAGAAATTTGGGGAAATTTAAGGGAATTTTGTGAGGTAAAAGGGGCCTGGAAGGGGAAAAAAAAGTGGATTTGGGCAGATTTGGGGATTTTGGGGGAAGATTTTGGGGATTTGGGCTCCTGGAGGGGATTTTGGGGAGGATTTTGGGGAAGATTTTGGGGATTTGGGCTCCTGGAGGGGATTTTGGGGAGGATTTTGGGGATTTGGGCTCCTGGAGTTGATTTTGGGGAGGATTTTGGGGAAGATTTTGGGGATTTCGGCTCTTGGAGGGGATTTTGGGGAGGATTTTGGGGAAGATTTTGGGGATTTGGGCTCCTGGAGGGGATTTTGGGGATTTGGGCTCCTGGAGGGGATTTTGGGGAGGATTTTGGGCTCCTCAGGGATTTTGGGGAGGATTTTGGGGATTTTGGGCTCCTGGAAGGGATTTTGGGGAGGATTTTGGGCTCCTCAGGGATTTTGGGGGGGGTCTCACCCCTCAGCTCCGATTTTCCCACACAAAATTCCTCCGTGAGGCCGATCCGCAGCTCTGGGGGAGCAAAGGGGGGTCAGGGACCCCAAAATCCACCCGGGACCCCCCAAATTCCACCCGGGACCCCCCAAAATCCACCCGGGACCCTCCCCAAATTTTTGGGACTTTCCAAAACCTCCTGGACCCCAAAATTCCCTCACAATTCCCCCAAATTCCCTTTTCCCGCTCTTTTTTCCCCTTCCAGGACCCTTTCCCCCCCCCTCATGAAATTCCCTTTAAATTTCCCAAAATTCCCCCAAATTCCCTCAAAATTCACCCCAAATTTTTGGGACCCTCAAAAATCATTCCAGGACTCCCAAAATTCCCTCAAAATCCCCTAAATTCCCTTTTCCTGCTCTTTTTTCCCCTTCCAGGACCCTCTTCCCCTCACGAAATTCCTTTTAATTCTCCCAAAATTCCCCAGAATTTCCCCCCCCACCCTGCAAATTTCGGTTATTTCCCTCCCAAAATTTCAATCTTTACCCCCAAATTTTTGATTTCCCCCCCTCAAAATTTGGAATTTTTCCCCTCAAAATTCTTTTTTTCTCCCCCAAACCCCCCGAAAATTTTTTCTCCCCCAAAATTCAATTTCCCCCCCCCCTCAAAATTTTATTTCCACACCAAAATTTCGATTCCCTCCACCCCCAAAATTCAGATTTTCTTCCACAAACCCCCAAAATCTCAACTTCTCCCTCCCAAAATCGGCTTTCCCCCCCGCGAAAATTTCAATTTTTCCCCCCAAAAACCCCTACAATTGCTTTTTTCCTCCCCAAACCCCACAAAATTTCGATTGCACCCCCTCCCAAATTTCAATTTTTCCCCCCGAAATTTCAATTTTTTCCCCTCCCAAAATTGTATTAGCCTCCCCTCCCTCAAAATTTCGATTTTTTTTCCCCCCAAAATTTCAATTTTTCCCAAAAATTTGTTTTTTTCCCCCGAATTGCCCTCACCGGTGCCGGGGGGCAGGAAGGACTTGAGGCGGATCTCGCCCTGCACGTCCACCTTCAGGGGGGAGCCCTGCCCACACCAAATTTGGGGGTTTTTTGGGGCAGAAACCCCAAATTTGGAGATTTTTTGGGGTTTTTTTTTGGGCCTGGGGGGGTTTGGGGAGGATTTGAGGGGGGTCAAAAAAATTTGGGGGGGTTTGGGGTGGGGTTCAAGGAAATTTGGGGGGGATTTGGGGGGGTCAAGGAAATTTGGGGGGGATTTGGGGGGTCCTGAGGTGGATTTGGGGGGGGTCAAGGAAATTTGGGGGGTCCCGGGGGGTTTGGGGGGTCCTGGGGTGGATCTGGGGAGGATTTGGGGGGGTCAAGGAAATTTGGGGGGGGGGTCAAGGAAATTTGGGGGGATTTGGGGGGGTTTGGGGGTCCTGGGGTGGATTTGGGGAGAATTTGGGGGGGGGGTCAAGGAAATTTGGGGGGGATTTGGGGGGTCCCAGGGGGTTTGGGGAGGATTTGGGGGGGGTCAAGGAAATTTGGGGGAGATTTGGGGGGTCCCGGGGGGTTTGGGGGGTCCTGGGGTGGATTTGGGGAGGATTTTGGGGGGGTCAAAGAAATCTGGGGGAGATTTGGGGGGTCAAGGAAATTTGGGGGGGATTTGGGGGGCCCCAGAGGAATTTGGGGGGGGTTGGGGGGGTTGAAGGAAATCTGGGGGGGATTTGAGGGGTCCTGGGGTGGATTTGGGGAGGATTTGGGGGGGGTCAATGAAATTTGGGGGGGGCTTGGGGGGGTTCGGGGTTTTTTTGGGGTGCTGGGGTGGATTTGGGGGGGTCAAAAAAATTTGGGGGAGATTTGGGGAGGAACCGAGGGATTTGGGGGGTCCTGGGGTGGATCTGGGGAGGATTTGGGGGGGGTTCAAGGAAATTTGGGGGGGGTTGGGGGTCCTGGGTGGATTTGGGGAGAATTTGGGGGGGGTCAAGAAATTTGGGGGAGATTTGGGGGGTCGCGGGGGATTTGGGGGGTTCAAGGAATTTTGGGGGGTCCTGGGGTGGATTTGGGGGTCCTGGGGTGGATTTGGAGAATATTTGGGGGGGGGGGGGTCAAGGAAATTTGGGGGGGATTTGGGGGGTCCTGGGGGGTTTGGGGAGGATTTGGGGGGTGTCAAAAAATTTGGGGGGGATTTGGGGGGGGTCAAGGAAATTTGGGGGGGATTTGGGGGGTCGCGGGGGATTTGGGGGGTTCAAGGAATTTTGGGGGGTCCTGGGGGGTTTGAGGGTCCTGGGGTGGATTTGGGGAGAATTTGGGGGGGGGGTCAAGGAAATTTGGGGGGGATTTGGGGGGTCCTGGGGGGTTTGGGGAGGATTTGGGGGGTGTCAAAAAATTTGGGGGGGATCAAGGAAATTTGGGGGGGATTTGGGGGGTCGCGGGGGATTTGGGGGGGTTCAAGGAATTTTGGGGGGTCCTGGGGTGGATTTGGGGAGAATTTGGGGGGGGTCAAGGAAATTTGGGGGGGATTTGGGGGGGTCAAGGAAATTTGGGGGGGGTTGGGGGGGGGTTGGGGTTTTTTGGGTTTTTTGGGCTTTTTTTGGAGTTTTTGGGGGGGGGTTGGGGGATTTTTTTGGGGTTTTTTTTGGGTTTTTGGCGTTTTTTTGGGGATTTTTTTGGGGTTTTTTTTGGTTTTTTTGGGGTTTTTTTTGGGGTTTTTGGGCTCACGTTGGCGGCGATGACGACCGAGAGGCGCTCGATGACATCCACGAAAACCTCGGACCTGAGGGGCTGGGGAGAGTTGGGGAGATTTTGGGATTTTTGGGAATTTTTTTCCATTTTTTCAGGATTATTTGGGGATTTTTTTTTTTAAATTTAATTTGGGGGGATTTTTTTTTTTGAGATTTTTGGGGATTTTTTTGAGTATTTTTGTTGGTTTTTTTTTTTCCTTGAAACTTTTGGGATTTTATTGGGATTTTTTATGGAACTACGGAGATTTTGGGGGTATTTCTGGGGAATTTTTTTTAATTTTTGGGGGATTTTTTGGGATTTTTTGGGGGGGATTTTTTTGTTTCAGGTATCTTTTGAAGGTTTTTTGGGGATTTTTTTTTTTTATTTTTCAGGGGATTTTTGGGGGAAGTTTGGGGGATTTCTTGGGGATTATTTTGGGGACTTTTTTGGGATTTTTGGGGGGATTTCTTGGGGATTTTTTTTTAATATATTGGGGGAATTTTTGGGGGAAGTTTTGGGGAATTTTTGGGGTTTTTTTAAATTGTTTTGGGGATTTTTTGGGGGGAATATTTGGGTTTTTTTGTCGATTTTTTTTTTTTTTTTGTATTTTTTGGATTGCTCTGGGGATTTTTTTGGCATTTTTTGTGGATCTTTTTTTTTTAATTTTGGACTGGAATTTTGAGAATTTTGGGAATTTGGGGACATCGGGGGCGACTCTGGGTCGGATTTTGGGTGGATTTGGGCGAATTTTGAGCCAATTTTGAGCAAAATGTTCCCAGTTTTGAGCAAATCCGAGCGGGAATTTTGGGGGTTTTGGGCTGGAATTTCGGGAATTTTGGGAATTTTGGGAATTCCGGCTCCCACCTGGTCCCCCCGGGCTGGGGGGAGGGGTCTGGTGGCCGCCCCCCCCGGCACCACCCGGCTCTGCTGCGTCTCCGCCCCGAACTGGAAAACACCAAAACATCCGGGAATTCCGGGATTTCCCCGGGAATTCCGGGATTTTTCCCGGGAATTCCGGGTTCTTCCCGGGAATTCTGGGTTCTTCCCGGGAATTCCAGGATTTTTCCTGGGAATTCCGGGATTTCCCCAGGAATTCTGTTTTTCCTGGTAATTCTGGGTTTTCCCCGGGAATTCCGGTATTTTCCCCGGGAATTCCCTGTTTCCCCGGCAGTCCGGGTTTTCCCCAGGAATTATGGTATTTTCCCCGGGAATTCCGTGTTTTCCCAGGAATTCCGGGTTTTTCCCAGGAATTCTGGGTTCTTTCCGGGAATTCCGGTGTTTTCCCCGGGAATTCCGGTGTTTTCCCCGGGAATTCCGTGTTTTCCCCGGCAGTCCGGGTTTTTCCCCAGGAATTCCGGGTTTTTCCCAGGAATCCCGTGTTTTTCCCAGGAATTCCGGTATTTTCCCCGGGAATTCCGTGTTTTCCCCGGGAATTCCGTGTTTCCCCGGCAGTCCGGGTTTTCCCCAGGAATTCCGGGTTTTCCCCAGGAATTCCGTGTTTTCCCGGCAGTCCGGGTTTTCCCCAGGAATTCCGGTATTTTCCCCGGGAATTCTGGTATTTTCCCCGGGAATTCCGGTGTTTTCCCCGGGAATTCCGTGTTTTCCCCGGGAATTCCGGTATTTTCCCCAGGAATTCCGGTGTTTTCCCCGGGAATTCCGTGTTTTCCCTGGGAATTCCGGTATTTTCCCCGGGAATTCCGTGTTTTTTCCCCAGGAATTCCGTGTTTTCCCCGGGAATTCCGTGTTTCCCGGCAGTCCGGGTGTCCCGGGGACGCACCAGCCCCACGGAGCCCAGGTCCAGCAGGCTGAAGGCTTTGGGGCTCTCGGGCTCCGAGTGCACCAGGCTCCGCAGGATCTCCGCCGTCGTCGTCTGGATGTGCCCGGAATCCTGGAACGAACGGGGCAGAACCCGGGAGTCTGGGGGGAAATCCCGGGATTTGGGGGGAAATCCGGGAATTTGGGGGGAAATCTGGGGGGAAATGTGGGAATTTGGGGGGAAATCTGGGGGAAATGTGGGAATTTGGGGGGAAATCTGGGAATTTGGGGGGGGAAATCTGGGAATTTGGGGGAAAAGTACTGGAATTCGGGGGGAAATTCTGGGAATTTGGGAGGAAAAATCCAGGATTTTTGGGGGGAAATCTGGGAATTGGGGGAGAAAATCCTGGAAATTGGGGGGAAATCTGCAAATTTGGGGGAAAATCTGGGAATCTGGGGAAAATCTGGGAATCTGGGGGAAATCTGGGAATTTGGGGTGTTTTTGGGAGATTTTGGGGGATCTGGGGGGGTCCAGGAGACCCAAAATGGTCCCAGGACCCCCCAGGTTGGCCCCAAAGGAGCTTCCCAGTAACTCCCAGTTCATCCCAGTAACTCCCAGTTCATCCCAGTCCCTCCCAGTTCATCCCAGTGCCCCCAGATCCCCTCCCAGTCCATCCCAGTCCCTCCCAGTTTATCCCAATCCCCTCCCAGTCCCTCCCAGTTTATCCCAATCCCCTCCCAGTTTATCCCAATCCCCTCCCAGTCGCTCCCAGTTTATCCCAATCCCCTCCCAGTCCCTCCCAGTTTATCCCAATCCCCTCCCAGTCGCTCCCAGTTTATCCCAATCCCCTCCCAGTCGCTCCCAGTGCTCCCAGTTACCACCAGTTCCTCCAGCAGCTCCCCCACCAGTCCCAGGTTCATTCCCAGACTTTTCTCGCTCAGGGGGCCACAGAAATCCCGGAGCAGCGTCACCAGCCTGGCAACCAAAACCCCCAAATTCCAGCCCAAACATTCCCAAAATCCCCAGGAAAAAATTCCCAAAAACCCCGGGAAAAATATTCCCAAAACCCCCAGAAAAAATCCCCAAAAATTCCCTTAAATATCCACCAAAACCCCCAAATTCCAGCCCAAACATTCCCAAAATCCCCAGGAAAAAAATTCCCAAAAACCCCGGGAAAAAATTCCCAAAACCCCCAGAAAAAAAAATCCCCAAAAATTTCCTTAAATATCCACCAAAACTCCCCAAATTCCTCCCCAAGATTCCCCAAATAATTCCCTAAAAATCCCCTCCAAAATTCCTAAAAAATCTTGGAAAAAAAATCCCTAAAAACGAAGAAAAAAATCACAAAAAAAAGCCCCAAAAAATCACTGAAAAACCCCAAAATAATCACCAAAAAATCACCAAAAAAATCCCAAAAAAGGCCCAAAGATCCCCCCAGAAATTCCCCAAAAATTCCCCAGTTTTCCCAGCGCCTCCCCCTCCTGGAATTGCCGGAATTGTGGCTTTACCTGTTCAGGAACTCGATGACGGTGAAGGGGGAGGCGTCGCCCTCGGTGGTGGCACCGAAGAAGAGCCCCCCGTGCCTGACGTGGGCAAAGTGGAGCCCCCCGAGGGTCTGGGGGGCACAAAACTCCTCAGGGAGGCAAAAAAAATCCCAAATCCACCCCAAAAACCCCAAATCCCGAAAATTCCCGCAAAAATCCACCCCAAATCCCCAAAATTCCCATAAAAATCCACCCCAAATCCTGAAAATTCCCGCAAAAATCCACCCCCAATCCTGAAAATTCCCATAAAAATCCACCCCAAATCCTGAAAATTCCCGCAAAAATCCACCCCCAATCCCGAAAATTCCCATAAAAATCCACCCCAAATCCTGAAAATTCCCATAAAAATCCACCCCAAATCCTGAAAATTCCCGCAAAAATCCACCCCCAATCCCGAAAATTCCCATAAAAATCCACCCCCAATCCCGAAAATTCCCATAAAAATCCACCCCAAATCCTGAAAATTCCCATAAAAATCCACCCCAAATCCTGAAAATTCCCGCAAAAATCCACCCCCAATCCCGAAAATTCCCATAAAAATCCACCCCAAATCCTGAAAATTCCCATAAAAATCCACCCCAAATCCCCAAAATTCCCATAAAAATCCACCCCAAATCCTGAAAATTCCCGCAAAAATCCACCCCAAATCCTGAAAATTCCCATAAAAATCCACCCCAAATCCTGAAAATTCCCGCAAAAATCCACCCCAAATCCTGAAAATTCCCATAAAAATCCACCCCAAATCCCAAAAATTCCCGCAAAAATCCATCCCAAATCCTGAAAATTCCCGCAAAAATCCATCCCAAATCCTGAAAATTCCCGCAAAAATCCACCCCAAATCCCCAAAATTCCCATAAAAATCCACCCCAAATCCTGAAAATTCCCGCAAAAATCCATCCCAAATCCCAAAAATTCCCATAAAAATCTACCCCAAATCCAGAAAATCCAATGGAATTCCACAACAATCCACCCCAAATCCACCAAAATCCCCTCAAATCTACACAAAATCCGCCCCAAAAGCCCCAAATCCCCAAAATTCCCCCAAAAATTTATCCAAAATCCTGAGAATTCCTATAAAGATCCACCCCAAATCCCAAAAATCCCACAAAAATCCAATGGAATTCCTCAAAAATCCACCTCAAATCAACCAAAATCCCCTCAAATCTACCCAAAATCCACCTCAAAACCCCAAACCCTGAAAATTCCCATAAAAATTTTTCCAAAATCCTGAGAATTCCCATAAAAATCTACCCCAAATCCTGAGAATTCCCATTAAAATTCAATGGAATTCCACAAAAATCCACCTGAAATCCACCAAAATCCCCTCAAATCGACACAAAATCCACCTCAAAATCTCAAATCCTGAAAATTCCCACCAAAATTTATCCAAAATCCTGAAAATTCCCACAAAAATCCACCCCGAATCCCGAGAATTCCCATTAAAATCCAATGGAATTCCACAACAATCCACCTGAAATCCACCAAAATCCCCTCAAATCTACCCAAAATCCACCTCAAAACCCCAAATCTTTAAAATTCCCATAAAAATCCACCCCAAATCCCACAAAATCCACCCAAAGTTCATTAAAAAAAAAGTCAAATCCCCAAAATTCCTTTAAAATCCCCCAAAATCCAGAAAAATACCTCAAATTCCTGCAAGTCCACCCCAAATTTCCTCTCAAATCCCTCAAAAATCCCACAAAATCCACCCCAAATTGCCACAAAATCCCTGAAAATCCCCCCAAATCCCACAGAATCCCCTCAGGACCCCCAGAATCCATCCAAAATTCCCCGTCCAAAAAAATTCCCTAAAATCCACCCCCAAAATCCCCAAATTTCCCCGAAATCCCTCATAAAAATCCCTCATAAAAATCCCGCCAAAATCCCCTCAGGAAAACCCAAAATCCCCTCAAAATTCCCCTCAAAAATTCCCCTCAAAACCCCACCAGGAGCCCCAAAATCCCCTCAGTACCCCCCAAAATTCACCCCAAAATCCCACAAATCCCAAAAAATCCCCAATTTCTCCCCAAATCCCCTCAGAACCCCCCAAAATTCCCCATAAATCCCCTTCAAAATCCCCCTCAGAATGCCCCCAAATCCCCCTGAAAATGCCCCGAAATCCCCCAAATTCCTCCCAAAATCCCCCTAAACCCCTTCCAGGACCTCCAAAATTCACTCAAAAATCTTCAAAACCCCAAAAATCCCCCAGTTTCTCCTAAAATTCCCTCAGAATCCCTCAAAATCCCTCCCAAATCCCCTCAAAACTCCCCAAAATCGCCCCCAAATCCTGCTGACAATGCCCCAAAATCCCCTAAATCCCTCCCAAAATCCCCCAAAAACCTCCCCAAAACCCCTCCAGGACCTCCAAAATCCACCCAAAACCCCCCAAATTCCACAAAATCCCCCAATTTCTCCCAAAATCCCCTCAGAACCCCCCGAAATTCCCCATAAATCCCCCTCAGAACCCCCTCAGAACGGCCTCAGAACTCCCCAAATCCCCTCAGAACGCCCCCAAATCCCCCTCAGAACTCTCCAAATCCCCCTGAAAACGCCCCCAAATCCCCCTAAAACCCTTCCAGGACCTCTAAAATCCACTCAAAAATCCCCAAATCCCCCAATTTCTCCCAAAATTCCCTCAGAACCCCCAAAATTCCCCCTAAATCCCCCTCAGAACCCCCTCAGAACCCCTCAAATCCCCCTCAGAACTCCCAATAATCCCCATGAAAACGCCCCAAAATCCCCCTAAACCCCTTCCAGGATCCCCAAAATCCACTCAAAAATCCTCAAAACCCCAAAATCCCCCAATTTCTCCCAAAATCCCCTCAGAACCCCTCAAAATTCCCCCTAAATCCCCCTCAGAACCCCCTCAGAACGACCTCAGAGCCCCCAAATCCCCTCAGAACGCCCCCAAATCCCCCTCAGAACGACCTCAGAGCCCCCCAAATCCCCCTCAGAACGGCCCAAATCCCCATGAAAACGCCCCAAAATCCCCCTAAACCCCTTCCAGGATCCCCAAAATCCACTCAAAAATCCTCAAAACCCCAAAAATCCCCCAATTTCTCCCCAAATCCCCTCAGAACCCCCAAAATTCCCCCTAAATCCCCCTCAGAACCCCCTCAGAACGCCCTCAGAGCCCCCCCAAATCCCCCTCAGAACTCCCCTTAATCCCCCTGAAAACGCCCCAAATATCCCCCAAATCCCCCCCAAATCCCCCCCAAAAGCTCCCCCAGCCCCCCCGGACGGCGGAAGATTATTGGATTTGCCCGAAATTCCGGGGATTTGCCCGAAATTCCGGGGATTTGCCCCAACTGACCAGGAACACCGGGGGCTGCTCCCCGCGCGCGGCCGAGACCCCGCGGTGGAAGAGCTCCGTGACGTCACGCGGCGCGCGGGGGGGGTCCCCGCGGACTGGGGGGGGGGTCAAGGAAATTTGGGGGGGATTTGGGGGGTCCCAGGGGGTTTGGGGGGTCCCAGGGGGTTTGGGGGGGTTCAAGGAAATTTGGGGGGGATTTGGGGTGTCCCGGGGGGATTTGGGGGGGATTCAAGGGGGATTTGGGGGGGATTCAAGGAAATTTGGGGGGATTTGGGGGGTCCCGGGGGGATCTGGGGGGGATTCAAGAAAATTTGGGGGGGATTTGGGGGGGGGTCAAGGAAATTTGGGGGGATTTGGAGGGTCCCAGGGGGATTTGGGGGGATCAAGGAAATTGGGGGGGATTTGGGGGGGTTCAAGGAAATTTGGGGGGATTTGGGGGGGTTTGGGGGGGGTCAAGGAAATTTGGGGGGGATTTGGGGGGGTTTGGGGGGGATTAAAGAAAATTTGGGGGGATTTGGGTGGGGTTTGGGGGGGTCAAGGAAATCTGGGGGGGATTTGGGGGGTCCCAGGGGGGATTCAAGGAAATTTGGGGGGGCTTTGGGGGGGATTCAAGGAAATTTGGGGGGATTTGGGGGGTCCCGGGGGGATCTGGGGGGGATTCAAGAAAATTTGGGGGGGATTTGGGGGGGGGTCAAGGAAATTTGGGGGGATTTGGAGGGTCCCAGGGGGATTTGGGGGGATCAAGGAAATTGGGGGGGATTTGGGGGGGTTTGGGGGGGGTCAAGGAAATTTGGGGGGGATTTGGGGGGGTTTGGGGGGGATTAAAGAAAATTTGGGGGGATTTGGGTGGGGTTTGGGGGGGTCAAGGAAATCTGGGGGGGATTTGGGGGGTCCCAGGGGGGATTCAAGGAAATTTGGGGGGGATTTGGGGGGGTTCAAGGAAATTTGGGGAGATTTGGGGGGGTCCCGGGGGGATTTGGGGGGGGTTCAAGGAAATTTGGGGAGATTTGGGGGTGTCCCAGGGGGTTTGGGCGGGGTTCAAGGAAATTTGGGGGGTCCTGAAGGGGTCAAGGAAATTTGGGGGGATTTGGGGGGGGTTGGGGGGTCCTGGGGGATTTGTGGAGGATTTGGGAGCATTTGGGGGGGTCAAGGAAATTTGGGGGGTGCCGGGGGGGATTTTGGGGGGCTCAAGGAAATTTGGGGGGATTTCGGCGGTCCCGGGGGCATTTGGAGAGGATTTGGGGGGTCCTGGGGGGATTTGGGGGGTCCTGGGGGGGGTTGGGGGCTCCTGGGCGCTTTGGGGGGATTTGGGGAGGGTTTGCGGGGGGGGCAAGAAAATTTAGGGGGTCCTGGGGGGGTTGGGGGAAATTTGGGGGGTCATTTGGGAGGGGATTTGGGGGATCCTGAGGGAGGATTTGAGGGGGGGTCAAGGAAATTTGGGGGGGTTTGGGGAGTTTTGGGGGCAGTTGGGGGGGGTCAAGAAATCTGGGGGGGTTTTGGGGGCTCCTGAGGGGTTGGGGGGCATTTGGGGAGATTTGAAGGGGATTCGGGGCAGATTTGGGGCTCCTGGGGGGGTTTAGAGGGTGCCGAAGGGGTTTTGGGGAGGATTTGGGGGTCCCGGGGTGGATTTTGGGGGGATTTGGGGCTGTTTTGGGGGATACAATCCCTGTGGATCAGGGGGTCCCCCTTGGAGCTGAGGATGAAGAGCTGGGAAAGCATCTGAGGGGGGGAGGGGGAAAAAAGGGGATCAGAGACCCCAAAATCCCCCCAAAATTCCCCCCAAATTCCCCCAAATCCCCCCAAAACTGAGCCCCCACCCCCAAATCTGAACCGCCAAAAACGGAGCCCCCCTCAAAGCTGAATCCCCCAACCCCTGAGGCCTCCCCCAGCCTCCCGAGCCCTCCAACCCCTCCCCGCCCCCCAAAATCCCCTCAGGACCCCCCAAAAAATCCCAAAATCCCCCCAAAAAAGCGACGCGGCCCCTTTAAGAGGGGGCGTGGCCAAGCCCCTCCCGGGCCCCCCGAACCTCCGCGCCGGTTCCCGCCGCCGCCGCGCGCGCGGTCCCGCCCACCGTGGGCGTGGCCTCGCCGCACGTGGACGCCGCCGCGCCTTCCTATTGGCTGATCTATCCCCGCCTCCGCGCGTCCTCTGTCATGATTGGCCGGGCGTTGCCGTCACGCGGAGGGTGGCCCCCGCGTTTTGATTGGCCGGCCGGCCGTCACGTGGCTGCCGGTTTTTCGCGCCACTCGCCGTGAGGGGACGGCTGTGGCGGGAAAAGGGGGGAAGCGGCCGTGAGGGAAAATCGCGATCGTGAGGGGAATATCGCGACAGAGAATCGCGGCAGGAGCGGCCGCGACATGGCCCCGCGCGACTACGACAGCGAGAAAGGTTTGGGGGCAGCGGCGGGCGCCGGGACTCCGTTATCGACCCATTATTGGGACCCCCCTCGATTATCAGGATATCGCCCCGATATCGCGACCCTTCCTCCCGTGTCTGACCTTCCTCTCTCGCGCTGTTTCCCCCTCAGAGAAGGCGAAGCGATTTTTTCAGGAGTTTTACCGGGATGGACCCGACGGGCACAAGGAATTCCCGTACCGGGAGCAGCTGGTGAGCGCCGGCATCCCCAAATTTACCCGAAATCTCCTCAAATCCCCTCAGATTTCACCCTGAAGCCCCCAAAAAGTCCCAAATCCCCTCCCACCCCTACAAATCCCATCCCAAATCACCCCCAAAAACCCTTCCCACCCACCCCAAACCTCCCCAAACTCCCACAAATCCCCCTAAACTCCCTTCCAGCATCACAAATCCCCCAAATCCTCCCCAAATCCCCTCGAACGCCTTCCAGCCTCCCCCAAATCCGCCCAAGACCCCCATTTTCACCTCCGAATCCCCTTTTTCCCCCAAACTCCCATTTTTCCCGCCAAACCCCCTTTTTCCACTCCCCAATCCCCATTTTCCCCCCAATCCCCATTTTCCCCCCAATCCCCATTTCCCCCATACTCCCCATTTCCCCCATACTCCCCATTTTCCCCCCAATCCCCATTTTCCCCCCAATCCCCATTTTCCCCCCAATCCCCATTTCCCCCATACTCCCCATTTCCCCCCATACTCCCCATTTCCCCCATACTCCCCATTTCCCCCCAATCCCCATTTTCCCCAATCCCCATTTTTCCCCCAATCCCCATTTTTTCCCCCAATCCCCATTTTTCCCCCCAATCCCCATTTCCCCCCAATCCCCATTTCCCCCCACACTCCCATTTCCCCCCACACTCCCATTTCCCCCCACACTCCCATTTCCCCCCAATCCCCATTTTTCTCCAATCCCCATTTTCCCCCCAATCCCCATTTTCCCCCCAATCCCCATTTTCCCCCCAATCCCCATTTCCCCCCAATCCCCATTTCTCCCCAATCCCCATTTCCCCCCGATCCCCATTTCCCCCAATCCCCGTTCTCCCGACCCTTTCCCTTCCCCAGACGGCGCTGGCCCGGCGGGAGCAGGTGGCCCTGTGGGTGGCCCTGGACGACGTGGCCGAGGACGAGCCCGAGCTGGCCGAGGCCGTGGTGGACAACGCCCGGCGCTACGGCCGCGTCTTCTCGGACGCCGTGCACGAGCTGCTGCCCCTCTTCGGCTCCACTGAGGTCGGGGAGCCCCGAGTTTGGGGTTTTGGGGTGTCCTGGGTGGGTTTTGGGGGTCATTTTGGTGATTTTAGGGGGTTTTAGGGGGTGCTGAGGGGTTTTAGGGTCATGGGAGGTCAATGTCCGGTGCTCCGGCCGCGTCTTCTGGGACACTGCCCACAAGCTGCTGCCCCTCTTCGGCTCCGCTGAGGTCGGGGAGCCCCGAGTTTGGGGTTTTGGGGTGTCCTGGGTGGGTTTTGGGGGACGTCTTGTGGGTTTTGGGGGGTTTTGGGGGGGTTTAGGGTCATGGGGGGTCAATGTTTGGCACTCCAGCTGCGTCTTCTTGGACCCTGCCCACGAGCTGCTGCCCCTCTTTGGCTCTGCTGAGGTTGGGGAGCCCCGAGTTTGGGGTTTTGGGGTGTCCTGGGTGGGTTTTGGGGGCGTTTAGGGGATTTTAGGTGGTCCTGAGGGGTCAATGTCCGGCACTCCGCTGAGGCCAGGGAGACCCAAATTGGGGATTTTGGGAGATTTTGGGGGGGTTTAGGGCATTTTGGGAGGATTTTTGGGGTTCCTGAGGTGTTTTAGGGTCATGAGGGGTTAATGTCTGGCACTCTGCTGAGGCCAGGGAGCCCCAAATTTGGGATTTTGGGAGATTTTGGGGGGGGTTTAGGGCATTTTGGGAGGATTTTTGGGGTTCCTGAGGGGTTTTAGGGTCATGAGGGGTCAATGTCCAGCACTCCGCTGAGGCCAGGGAGCCCCAAATTTGGGGTTTTGGGGTTTTTGGAGATTTTGGGGGGTTTTAGGGGATTTTAGGTGGTTATGAGGGGATTTTAGGAGGTCTTTGTGAGATTTAAGGTTTTGAAGGGTTTATTTAGGGTTGGGGTTTTGGGGCACTTTTTGGTGGGATTTTGTGGTGATTTTGAGACAAAATTTGTGATAATTTTTTGTGAGGGGTCCCCCTGAGCCCCCTCCCCAAATTTGCCCCCCCAGGCTCCCCTCGGGACCCCCTGGACGTTTACCTGGGACCTTTTGGGGTGGTTTTGGGGCATTTTTGGGTGTTTTTG
This sequence comes from Vidua chalybeata, assembly GCF_026979565.1. Taxonomy (NCBI): domain Eukaryota; kingdom Metazoa; phylum Chordata; class Aves; order Passeriformes; family Viduidae; genus Vidua; species Vidua chalybeata. The sequence goes on from NC_071565.1 coordinate 331,966, forward strand.
AACGGGATTTCCTGGTAATTTTGAGGGAAAATTTGGGATAATTTTGGGTGGGGGGATCCCCCAGTTCCCCCCTGAGCCCCCTCCCCAAATTTCCCCCCCCAGGCTGCCCCTCGGGACCCTCTGGACGTTTACCTGGAGCATCGGCTGCTGCTGGAGCAGCGGGGCCGGGCTGGGGGCGCCCCCAGGACCCCCCAAAATCAGTACCCCCCGGAGCTGCTGCGGCGTTTGTGAGTCTGGGCAGGGCCCCGGGGACCCCAGACCCAATTCCTGGGCACCCCAGAATCCCAACCCCCCCCCCAATTCTTTTTCCCCCCATTTTCTCTCATTTTCCCTCCCTGATTTTTCCCCCATTTCTTCCCCAATTCTCCCCATTTTACTCCAAAACCCCCTTTTTTTTTACCCCAAAACCCCATGTTTTACCCCAAACCCCCCATTTTTCCCCCATAATTCCCATTTTTCCTTCTCACAATTCTGTTTTTGCCCAAAATCCCCATTTTTCTCCCCAAAGCGAGCTGTATTTCCACGCCCCCTCCTGCTCCAAGCGGCTGTCCCCACAGGAGCCCCTCCAAAACCCATTTTTTACCCCAAAACCCTCGTTTCCCTACCAGAATTCCAGATTTTTTTCCCCTTTAAACCCCATTTTTTCTGTTTTTTCCCAAAACCCCCGTTTTTCTCCCCAAAGCGAGCTGTATTTCCACGCCCCCTCCTGCTCCAAGCTGCTGTCCCCACAGGAGCCCCTCCAAACCCCATTTTTTACCCCAAAACCTCCATTTTCCCCCCAGAATTCCAGGGCTTTTCCCCCTTTAAACACCGTTTTTTCTGTTTTTTCCCAAAATCCCCCTTTTTCTCCCCAAAGCGAGCTGTATTTCTGCACCCCCTCCTGCTCCAAGCCACTGTCCCCGCAGGAGCCCTTACAAACCCCATTTTTTACCCAAAACCCCCATTTCCCCCCCATAATTCCAGATTTTCTTCCCCTTTAAACCCCATTTTTTCTGTTTTTTCCCAAAACCCCCGTTTTTCTCCCCAAAGCGAGCTGTATTTCCACGCCCCCTCCTGCTCCAAGCTGCTGTCCCCACAGGAGCCCCTCCAAACCCCATTTTTTACCCCAAAACCTCCATTTTCCCCCCAGAATTCCAGGGCTTTTCCCCCTTTAAACACCGTTTTTTCTGTTTTTTCCCAAAATCCCCCTTTTTCTCCCCAAAGCGAGCTGTATTTCCGCGCCCCCTCCTGCTCCAAGCCGCTGTCCCCACAGGAGCCTCTCCAAACCCCATTTTTTACCCAAAACCCCCATTTCCCCCCCATAATTCCAGATTTTTTTCCCCTTTAAACCCCATTTTTTCTGTTTTTTTTCCCAAAACCCCCGTTTCTGGCCCCAAAGCGAGCTGTATTTCCGCGCCCCCTCCTGCTCCAAGCCGCTGTCGCCGCGGGAGCTGCGGGCCGGCAGCATCGGCGCCCTGGTCACCGTGCAGGGCATCGTCACCAGGGCCAGCGAGGTGCGGCCGCTGCTGCGGGTGGCCACCTACAGCTGCGACCAGTGCGGCGCCGAGACCTACCAGCCGGTACTGGGATAGACTGGGAGGGACTGGGAGGGAATGGGAATGGGTTTGGGGTGGTTTTGGGGCAGTTTCAGGGGGTTTGGGGACAGTTTAGGGGTGTCAGTGCCACCTACAGCTGCGACCAGTGCGGCGCCGAGACCTACCAGCCGGTACTGGGATGGACTGGGAGGGACTGGGACATACTGGGAGGGACTGGGAATGGGTTTGGGGCAGTTTTGGGGCAGTTTCAGGGGGGTTGGGGACAGTTTTGGGGTGTCAGTGCCACCTACAGCTGCGACCAGTGCGGCGCCGAGACCTACCAGCCGGTACTGGGATGGACTGGGACATACTGGGAGGGACTGGGAATGGATTTGGGGTGGTTTTGGGGGGATTTGGGGCGGTTTTGGGGCAGTTTCAGGGGGTTTGGGGACAGTTTAGGGGTGTCAGTGCCACCTACAGCTGCGACCAGTGCGGCGCCGAGACCTACCAGCCGGTACTGGGATAGACTGGGACATACTGGGAGGGACTGGGAATGGATTTGGGGTGGTTTTGGGGGGATTTGGGGCGGTTTTGGGCAGTTTCAGGGGGTTTGGGGACAGTTTAGGGGTGTCAGTGCCACCTACAGCTGCGACCAGTGCGGCGCCGAGACCTACCAGCCGGTACTGGGATAGACTGGGACGGACTGGGAGGGACTGGGACAAACTGGGATGAACTGGGAGGGATTTTTAGGGAATTCCAGAGATTCTGGGGAGATTTCAGGTGGATTTTTGGGGGAATTCTCTGAATTTTTGGGGTCTCTCCCCTCATATATCAAAGGCTGCCTTTTCCAGGGCCACTTCTGGGAGTCTCGGGGGGGAATTTTTTAGGATCTTTGGGCAATTTTTGGGGTTCAGGTGGAATTTTTGGGGTTCAGGTGGATTTTTTGGAGTTTGGGTGGGATTTTTTGGGGGGATTCTTTGAATTTTTGGGGTCTCTCCCCTCACAGATGGAAGGCGCCATTTTCCCGCCTTTTCCAGGGGCCACTTCTGGGGGTTTCAAGGGGCAAGTTTTGGATTTTGGGGGGATTTTTTGGGTTCAGGTGGATTTTGGGGCTTCAGGTGGGATTTTTTGGGGGGATTGTTTGAGTTTTTGGGGTTTTTCCCCTCACAGATCGAGGGCCCAACCTTCACGCCGCTGCTGCTGTGCCCAAGCCGGGAGTGCCAAACCAACCGCTCGGGGGGGCGGCTCTACCTGCAGAGCCGGGGCTCCAAATTCACCAAATTCCAGGAGCTGCGCATCCAGGAGCACGTGAGTCCGGGGGGATCCCCGAATTCCTACTGGGAAACCCCAAAATCCCAAAAAATCCCCTCAGGAATCTCCAAAATCCCCTCAGAAATGGCTTCAAAATGGTGCCTGGGGCCTGCAAAATGCTGGCTGGGGTCTGAAAATTGGCTCCAGATCCGCAAAATTCTGGGAGTTTTGGATTCAGGAGCTCCTGAGTGAGGGGGGATCCCCGAATTCCTGACAGGGAACCCCAAAAGCCAAAAAAATCCCCTCAGGAAACTCCAAAATCCCCTCAGAAATGGCTTCAAAATGGTGCCCGGGGCCTGCAAAATGCTGGCTGGGGTCTGAAAATTGGCTCCAGATCCGCAAAATTCTGGGAGTTTTGGATTCAGGAGCTCCTGAGTGAGGGGGGATCCCCAAATTCCTGACAGGGAACCCCAAAAGCCAAAAAAATCCCCTCAGGAAACTCCAAAATCCCCTCAGAAATGGCTTCAAAATGGTGCCTGGGGCCTGCAAAATGCTGGCTGGGGTCTGGGAATTGGCTCCAGATCCACCAAATTCTGGGAATTGTGGATTCAGGAGCTCTTGAGTGATAGGGGATCCCCGAATTCCTGACAGGGAACCCCAAAAGCCAAAAAAATCCCCTCAGGAAACTCCAAAATCCCCTCAGAAATGGCTCCAAATGGCGCCCGGGGCCTGCAAAATGCTGGCTGGGGTCTGGGAATTGGCTCCAGATCCACCAAATTCTGGGAATTGTGGATTCAGGAGCTCCTGAGTGATTGGGGATCCCCAGATTTCTGACAGAAAACCCCAAAATCCCCAAAAATCCCCTCAGGAAACTCCAAAATCCCCTCAGAAATGGCTCCAAATGGCGCCCGGGGCCTGCAAGATGGCAGCTGGGGTCTTTAAAATGGATTCCAGGGTATTAAAGTTGGCTCCAAATCCACCAAATTCTGGGAATTTTGGATTCCGGAGCTTGTGGATAACGGGGGACCCCGAAATTCCCTCAGGAAACTCCAAAATCCTCAAAATTCCCTCAGAATGGGGTTCAGAATGGCGGCCGGGGCCTCGCGAGTGGCGTGGGTTGTTGGGAAGCGAGGCAGAGCGGCTGCCCGGATCCCCTGAGGTGTGTGACCCCTGTCCCACCTGTGCCCGCAGTCCGACCAGGTGCCCGTGGGTCACCTGCCGCGCTCGCTCTCGCTGCACCTGAGCGGGGCCAACACGCGCCAGGCCCAGCCCGGGGACCACGTCCGGGTCACGGGCACCTTCCTGCCCCTGCTGCGGCCCGGCTTCCGCCAGGTGACGCAGGTGAGTCCTGAACGCACCTGGGCACCCCCAGAACGCACCCAAAACTCACCTGGGAACACCCAGAACCCACCCAAAACTCACCTGGGCACCCCCAAAACTCACCTGGGCGCCCCCAAAACTCACCCAGCACTCCCCTTCCTGCCCCTGCTGTGGCCCGGCTTCCGCCAGGTGACGCAGGTGAGTCCTGAACGCACCTGGGCACACCCAGAACGCACCTGGGCACACTCACAATACACCTGGGCACCCCCAGAACTCACCTGGGCACACCCAGAACTCACCCAGCACTCCCCTTCCTGCCCCTGCTGCGGCCCGGCTTCCGCCAGGTGACGCAGGTGAGTCCTGAACGCACCTGGGCACCCCCAGAACGCACCTGGGCACACCCAGAACTCACCTGGGCACACCCACAATACACCTGGGAACACCCAGAACTCACCCAAAACTCACCTGGGTACCCCTAAAATACACCTGAGAACACCCAAAACTCACCTGGGCACACCCAAAACTCACCTGGGCACACCCAGAACGCACCTGGGCACACCCACAATACACCTGGGAACACCCAGAACTCACCTGGGAACACCCAGAACTCACCTGGGAACACCCAGAACTCATCTGAGCACATCCACAATACACCTGGGTACCCCCAAAACACATCTGGGCACACCCAAAACTCACCTGGGAACACCCTAAACTCACCTGAGACCCCCAAAACTCACTCAGAGTACACCTGGGCACACCTGGGGGGTGGAATTTGCCCCCAAAATTCCCTTTTTTTTTCCTCCCACAAATCCCTCTACCCTAAATCTCACCTGTGTGACCCCAAATCTCACCTGTTCCTTCCAAAAAACTCCATTTCCACACCAAAAAAACCCACTCCCCCCCGCCTCAAATCCCCATTTTTCCCCCCAAAATCACCTTTTTTCCCCCTAAAATTTCCATTTTTTTCCCTAAAATTCCCATTTTTGCCCCAAATCCAAAGTTTGCTGTCAGAGACCTTCCTGCAGGGGCATTACCTGTTCCCTCTCTCAAAAATCCAACTTTTCCCCCCTAAAATCCCAATTTTTTCTCCAAAATTCCATTTTTTCCCCCAGAATTCCATATTTTTTCCCCCTAAAAATCCCAGATTTTTTTTCCCAAAATCCCTTTTTTTTGCCCCAAACCCAGAGTTTGCTGTCAGAGACCTTCCTGCAGGGGCATTACCTGTTCCCTCTCTCAAAAATCCAACTTTTTTCCCCTAAAATCCCCATTTTTTCCCAAAATTCCATGTTTCTTCCCCAAAATTCCATATTTTTTCCCCCTAAAAATCCCAGATTTTTTTTCTCAAAATCCCTTTTTTTTGCCCCAAGTCCAGAGTTTGCTGTCAGAGACATTCCTGGAGGGGCATCACCTGTTCCCTCTCTCAAAAATCCAACTTTTTCCCCCTAAAATCCCCATTTTTTCTCCAAAATTCCATGTTTCTTCCCCAAAATTCCTGGTTTTTTTTCCCAAAAATCCCAGATTTTTTCCCAAAATCCCATTTTTTTGCCCCAAACGCAGGGCTTGCTGTCAGAGACCTTCCTGGAGGGGCATCACCTGGCCAAGGTGAACAAGAGCGAGGAGGAGGAGGGTGAGGGAGGGGAGCTGAGCCCCGAGGAGCTGCAGGAGATCACGGGCACAGGTGAGCTTTGGGGGGAAAAATGGGGGTTTGGGGCAAAAAGGGGCATTTGGGGACAAAAATGGGGATTTTTGGGGATAAAAATGAGGATTTTTGGGATAAAAATGGGGATTTTTGGGATAAAAATGAGGATTTTTGGGATAAAAATGGGGATTTTTGGGGATAAAAATGGGGATTTTTGGGATAAAAATGGGGATTTTTGGGGGGAAAATGGGGATTTTTGGAGAGTAAAAAGGGAATTTTAAGGTAAAATACGGGGAATTTTGGGGGAAAAAAGGGATTTTGGAGGGGGAAAAATGGGGATTTTTGGTGGAAAAATGGGATTTTTAGGGGAAAAAAGGGGTATATGGGGAAAAATGAGGATTTGGGGGAGAAAAGGGGAATTTTTAGGGGAACAAAAAGGTGGATTTGGGGGGGAAAAGGGGGGATTGGGGAATTTTTCTGGGTCATTCCAGCTGATTTTGGGGCAATTCCATCCGATTTTGGGAAATTGGGCTCCCCAAATCAAATTCTGGGGCAATTCCTGCCAATTTTGGGACTTCTGGGACAATTCCAGCCAAATTTGAGAACATTTGATCCAATCTTGGGGCCATTTGAACCATTTTTGGGGTCCCTGATCAGATTTTGGGGTGCCCAGAGCCGATTTTGGGATCCCTGATCAGATTTTGGGGTCCCTGATCAGATTTTGGGGTCCCAGAGCAGATTTTGGGGTCCCTGATCCCAAATTCCTGGTTTTTTTTCCTCTTCCAGGGGAGGATTTCTACGGGAAGCTGGCGGCCTCCGCTTGGCAATTCTAGCCAATTTTGGGGCCATTTGAGCCTTTTTTCGGGTCCCTGATCAGATTTTGGGGTCCCTGATCAGATTTTGGGGTGCCCTGATCAGATTTTGGGGTCCCTGATCCCAAATTCCCAGTTTTTTCCCCTTCCAGGGGAGGATTTCTATGGGAAGCTGGCGGTCTCCACTTGGCAATTCCAGCCAATTTTGGGGCCATTTGAGCCCTTTTTGGGGTCCCTGATCAGATTTTGGGGTCCCTGATCAGATTTTGGGGTGTCCAGAGCCGATTTTGGGGTACCCAGAGCAGATTTTGGGGTCCCTGATCCCGAATTCCCGGTTTTTTTTCCCCTTCCAGGGGAGGATTTCTATGGGAAGCTGGCGGCCTCCGCTTGGCAATTCCAGCCAATTTTGGGGCCATTTGAGCCCTTTTTGGGGTCCCTGATCAGATTTTGGGGTCCCTGATCAGATTTTGGGGTCCCAGAGCAGATTTTGGGGTCCCTGATCCCAAATTCCTGGTTTTTTTTCCTCTTCCAGGGGAGGATTTCTACGGGAAGCTGGCGGCCTCCGCTTGGCAATTCTAGCCAATTTTGGGGCCATTTGAGCCTTTTTTCGGGTCCCTGATCAGATTTTGGGGTCCCTGATCAGATTTTGGGGTGCCCTGATCAGATTTTGGGGTCCCTGATCCCAAATTCCCAGTTTTTTCCCCTTCCAGGGGAGGATTTCTATGGGAAGCTGGCGGTCTCCACTTGGCAATTCCAGCCAATTTTGGGGCCATTTGAGCCCTTTTTGGGGTCCCTGATCAGATTTTGGGGTCCCTGATCAGATTTTGGGGTCCCTGATCCCGAATTCCCGTTTTTTTTCCCCTTCCAGGGGAGGATTTCTACGGGAAGCTGGCGGCCTCCATCGCCCCCGAGATCTTCGGCCACGAGGACGTGAAGAAGTCGCTGCTGTTGCTGCTGGTGGGGGGCGTGGAGAGGAGCCCCCGCGGGATGCGCATCCGCGGTGAGCCGGGAAAAGCACGGGGAAAGCACGGGGAAAACAGGGGGGAAGCACGGGAAAAGCATGGGAAAAACAGGGGGAAATCATGGGGAAAGCATGGGAAAAACACGGGAAAGCACGGGGAAAACAGGGGGAAACCAAGGGAAAATCATGGGAAAAACACGGGAAAATCATGGGGAAAGCACGGGAAAAGCACGGGAAAAGCACGGGAAAAACAGGGGGAAATCATGGGGAAAACACGGGAAAAACAGGGGGAAATCATGGGGAAAGCACGGGAAAAACGGGGAAACCAAGGGAAAATTATGGGGAAATCCCGGGAAAAACACGGGCAAAGCAGGGGGAAATCATGGGAAAAGCAGGGGAAAAACACAGGAAAAGCAGGGGGAAATCATGGGGAAAAGAACAGGAAAATCCAGGGAAAAACACGGGAAAATCCTGGGAAAAGCAGGGGAAAAACACAGGAAAAGCAGGGGGAAATCATGGGAAAAGCAGGGGAAATCCTGGGAAAAGGACAGGAAAAGGATGGGAAAAACATGGGAAAATCAGGGGAAAATCAGGCGGAAATAATGGGAAAAACATGGGGAAATCCTGGGAAAACGGAGGGAAAATCCTGGGGAAAAGCAGGGGAAAATCCTGGGAAAAGCACGGGAAAATCCTGGGGAAAACCAAGGGGAAATCCTGGGAAAAGCACGGGAAAAGCAGGGGAAAACATGGCAAAAACATGGGGAAATCCTGGGAAAAAGCAGGGGAAAATCTTGGGAAAAGCACAGGGAAAACACGGGAAAATCCTGGGGAAAACACGGGAAAACCAAGGGAAAATCCTGGGAAGAGCATGGGAAAAGGATGGGAAGTGATGGGCAAAGCAGGGGGAAATCCTGGGAAAAGCATGGGAAAAGCATGGAAAAAGCAGGGGAAAATCCTGGGAAAAGCACGGGAAAAGCATGGAAAAAGCAGGGGGAAATCCTGGGAAAAGCAAGGGAAAAGCATGGAAAAAGCAGGGGAAAAGCATGGAAAAAAGCAGGGGGAAATCCTGGGAAAAGGATGGGAAAATCCTGGGAAAAGCATGGAAAAAGCAGGGGGAAATCCTGGGAAAAGGATGGGAAAATCCTGGGAAAAGCATGGAAAAAGCAGGGGGAAATCCTGGGAAAAGCACGGGAAAAGCATGGAAAAAGCAGGGGGAATCCATTTTTTTGCCCTAAATCTGGTTTTTTTTACCTAAATCTGGTTTTTTGCCCTAAATCTTGTTTTTTTTGCCCTAAATCTGTTTTTTTTGCCCTAAATCTTTTTTTTCCCAATTTTTTTTTGCCCTAAATCCATTTTTTTTCCCTAAATCTGTTTTTTTTCCCTAAATCTGTTTTTTTTCCCTAAATCTGTTTTTTTGCCCTAAATCTGTTTTTTTGCCCTAAATCCGTTTTTTTGCCCTAAATCTGTTTTTTTTACCCTAAATCTGTTTTTTTCCCCAGGGAACATCAACATCTGCCTGATGGGGGACCCGGGCGTGGCCAAGTCGCAGCTGCTGACCTACATCGACCGCCTGGCGCCGCGCAGTCAGTGCCGCCCTTCCTCCCCTCCTCCTCCTCCTCCTCATCTTCATCATCATCACCACCATCCTCATCTTCCTCTCCTTTCTCTTCTTCCTCCTCCTCTTCCTCATTCTCCTCATCATCTTCATCATCATTTCATCATCTTCTTTTTTTCCTTCTTCTCCCTTCCCTTCTTCCTCGTCATCATCATCATCATCATCATCCTCATCTTCATCACCATTGTCATCTTCATCATCATCTTCCTCCTTTCCTTTCTCTTCCTCCTTTCCTTTCTCTTTTTCTCCTCTTTTTCTTTTTCCTTCCCTTCCTCTTCCTCCTTTTCCTCCTCCTCCTCATCTTCATCATCTTCTTCTCCTTCCTTTTTTTCTTTCCCTTTTCTTCCTCCCCTTCCTCCTTCTCCTTCTCCTCCTCCTCATCATCATCCTCCTCCTCATCTTCCTCTCCTTTCTCTTCTTCCTCCTCCTCTTCCTCATTCTCCTCATCATCTTCATCATCATTTCATCATCTTCCTTTTTTTCTTCTTTTCTCTTCTCTTCTTCCTCGTCATCATCATCACCCTCCTCATTTTCATCATCATCATTGTCATCTTCATCATCATCTTCCTCATTTACTTCCTCTTCTTTCTTCTTTGTTTTCTCTTTTTCCTTCCCTTCCTCCTCCTCCTCTTCCTCATCTTCATCATCATCTTCTCCTTCCTTTTTTTCTTTCCCTTTTCTTCCTCCCTTTCCTTCTCCTTTTCCTCCTCATCTTCATCATCATCATCATCATCTTCTTCTCCTTCCTTTTCTTCCTTTCTTTCTCTTTTTCTTCCTCCCCTTTCTCTTCTCCCTTCACTTCTTCCTTCTCATCCTCATCGTTATCATCTTCTGCTCCTTCCTTGTCTTCCTCCCCTTCCTTTCCCCATTTTTTCCCATTTTCCCCATTTCATGCCTGTTATAAACCCATTCTGTGCCCATTTTCTGTCTGTTCCCCCCCATTTTTACCCATTTTTGCCCATTTTTCCCCCATTTTTCCCCTCTCCCCAGGCCAGTACACGACGGGGCGCGGCTCCTCGGGCGTGGGGCTGACGGGGCCGTGCTGCGGGACCCCTTTGTGCCCATTTATCCCCATTTTATACCCATTTTATCCCCATTTTATCTCCATTTTTACCCATTTTATCTCCATTTTTTCCCTTTTTTTGCCCATTTTCCCCTCTCCCCAGGCCAGTACACGACGGGGCGCGGCTCCTCGGGCGTGGGGCTGACGGGGCCGTGCTGCGGGACCCCTTTGTGCCCATTTATCCCCATTTTATACCCATTTTATCCCCATTTTATCTCCATTTTTACCCATTTTATCTCCATTTTTTCCCTTTTTTTGCCCATTTCCCCTCTCCCCAGGCCAGTACATGCTGGGGCGCGGCTCCTCGGGCGTGGGGCTGACGGCGGCCGTGCTGCGGGACCCCTTTGTGCCCATTTATACCCATTTTATCCCCATTTATACCCATTTTATCCCCATTTTATCTCAGTTTTTTCCCTTTTTTTGCCCATTTTTGCCCATTTTATCCCCATTTTCCCCTCTCCCCAGGCCAGTACACGCTGGGGCGCGGCTCCTCGGGCGTGGGGCTGACGGCGGCCGTGCTGCGGGACCCCTTTGTGCCCATTTATCCCCATTTTTACCCATTTAATACCCATTTATACCCATTTTATCTCAGTTTTTTCCCTTTTTTTGCCCATTTTTGCCCATTTTTCCCCCATTTTCCCTCTCCCCAGGCCAGTACACGACGGGGCGCGGCTCCTCGGGCGTGGGGCTGACGGCGGCCGTGCTGCGGGACGCGCAGAGCGGCGAGCTGGCGCTGGAGGGCGGCGCGCTGGTGCTGGCCGACCGCGGCGTCTGCTGCATCGACGAGTTCGACAAGATGCCCGACGGCGACCGCGTGGCCGTGCACGAGGCGCTGGAGCAGCAGAGCGTGGCCGTGGCCAAGGCCGGCGTGGTGGCCACGCTCAACGCCCGCTGCGCCGTGCTGGCCGCCGCCAACCCGGCCTGGGGCCGCTACGACCCGCGGCGCAGCCTGGAGCACAACCTGCAGCTGCCGGCCGCGCTGCTCTCGCGCTTCGACCTCCTCTGGCTGCTGCAGGACCGGCCCCAGCGCGACCGCGACCTGCGGTGCGGCACGGCCCCCTGGGAGGGGCTGCGGGCCGGGCGAGGGGCTTGGGGTTGAGTTTGGAGCCAATTTGGAGGGGTTTGGGGTCAATGGCAGGGGTTTGGGGTCAATGGGAGAGTCTTTGGGTCAATGGGAGGGGTTTGGGGTCAATGGGAGAGTCTTTGGGTCAATGGGAGGGGCTTGGGGTCAGTGAGAGAGTCTTTGGGTCAATGGGAGGGGTTGGGGTCAATGGGAGGGGTTTGGGGTCAATGGGAGGGGCTTGGGGTCAGTGAGAGAGTCTTTGGGTCAATGGGAGGGGTTTGGGGTCAATGGGAGAGTCTTTGGGTCAATGGGAGGGGTTTGGGGTCAATGGGAGAGTCTTTGGGTCAATGGGAGGGGTTTGGGGTCAATGGGAGGGGTTTGGGGTCAATGGCAGGGGTTTGGGGTCAATGGGAGAGTCTTTGGATCAGTGGAAGAGTCTTTGAGTTGAGTTTGGAGCCAATGGGAGGGGCTTGGGGTCAATGGGAGAGTCTTTGGGTTGAGTTTGGAGCCAATGGGAGGGGCTTGGGGTCAATGGGAGAGTCTTTGGGTCAATGGAAGAGTCTTTGGGTTGAGTTTGGAGCCAATGGGAGGGGCTTGGGGTCAATGGGAGAGTCTTTGGGTCAATGGAAGAGTCTTTGGGTTGAGTTTGGGGTCAATGGGAGAGTCTTTGGGTCAATGGGAGGGGTTTGGGGTCAATGGAAGAGTCTTTGGGTTGAGTTTGGAGCCAATGGGAGAGTCTTTGGGTCAATGGGAGGGGCTTGGGGTCAATGGGAAGAGTTTGGGGTCAATGGGAGGGGTTTGGGGTCAATGGGAGGGGTTTGGGGTCAATGGAAGAGTCCTTGGGTCAATGGGAGGGGTTTGGGTCAATGGGAGGGGTTTGGATTGAGTTGGGTTGAGATTGGGATCCATGGGAGAGGCGTTGGGTTGGGTTTGGAACCAATGGAAGAGTCTTTGGGTTGGGTTGGGTTGGGTTGGGTTGGAGAGAGCCCCAAAAACCCCAGAATTCCCGGTTTTCCCCCCAGATTTCCCAATTTTCCCCGTTTTCGCCCCGTTCCAGGCTGGCCCAGCACATCACCCACCCCAGACCCCTCTTGTTCCACTGGGGTGAACTGGGACAAACTGGGATGGACTGGGATAAACTGGGATGGACTGGGCAGGCTGGGGTGGATCCCCAAAATCCCAGATTTCCCAATTTTCCCAATTTTCCCCGTTTCCGGCCCGTTCCAGGCTGGCCCAGCACATCACGTACGTGCACCAGCACTGCCGGGAGCCGCCCAGCGCCTTCCGGCCCCTGGACATGAAACTCATGAGGTGGGTGGGACCCCAAATCCTGCTTTTCCACCCCAAATTCACCTTTCCCACCCCAAATCCTACTTTTCCACCCCAAATTCTGCTTTTCCACCCAAAATTCACCTTTCCCACCCCAAATTCTGCTTTTCCACCCCAAATTCTGCTTTTCCACCCCAAATCCTGCTTTTCCACCCCAAATCCTGCTTTTCCACCCCAAATTCACCTTTCCCACCCCAAATCCTGCTTTCCCACCCCAAATTCTGCTTTTCCACCCCAAATTCACCTTTTCCACCCCAAATTCTGCTTTTCCACCCCAAATTCTGCTTTTCCACCCCAAATCCTGCTTTTCCACCCCAAATTCACCTTTCCCACCCCAAATTCTGCTTTTCCACCCCAAATCCTGCTTTTCCACCCCAAATTCACCTTTCCCACCCCAAATTCTGCTTTTCCACCCCAAATTCTGCTTTTCCACCCAAAATTCACCTTTCCCACCCCAAATCCTGCTTTTCCACCCCAAATTCTGCTTTTCCACCCCAAATTCTGCTTTTCCACCCAAAATTCACCTTTCCCACCCCAAATCCTGCTTTTCCACCCCAAATTCTGCTTTTCCACCCCAAATTCTGCTTTTCCACCACAAATTTCACCTTTTCCACCCCAAATTTCCTCCTTTGCCCCAAATTCTGCTTTTTTACCCTCAAATTTCCCTGAAAGTTTCACCTTTTCCCCTCCAAATTTTGCTGCTTTTTCTCCCAAAATTTTCCTCTTTCTTCCCCCAAATTTCACCTTTTACCCCCATTTCAGGTGCTCCACAATTTGAATTTTCCCAAAATCCGTTTTTTCCCCCCCCAAACCAGGCTGTGTAAGATGTGAATTTTCCCAAAATCCCGGTTTTTTCCCCTAAACCAGGCTGTGTATGATGTGAATTTTCCCGAAATCTGGGTTTTTCTCCCTATTTCAGGCTGTGTATGATGTGAGTTTTCCCAAAATCCCTGTTTTTCCCCCCAAAGCAGGCTGTGTGTGATATGAATTTTCCCAAAATCCCGTTTTTTCTCCCCAAACCAGGCGCTACGTGGTCGTGTGCCCTGTGTGGGATGTGAATTTTCCCGTTTTTCCCAAAATCCCGTTTTTTCTCCCCGTTCCAGGCGCTCCGTGGCCGCGTGCCCTGTGTGGGATGTGAATTTTCCCGTTTTTCCCAAAATCCCGTTTTTTCTCCCCGTTCCAGGCGCTCCGTGGCCGCGTGCCCTGTGTGGGATGTGAATTTTCCCAAAATCCCGTTTTTTCTCCCCGTTCCAGGCGCTCCGTGGCCGCGTGCCCTGTGTGGGATGTGAATTTTCCCATTTTTCCCAAAATCCCGTTTTTTCTCCCCATTCCAGGCGCTACGTGGCCGCGTGCCCTGTGTGGGATGTGAATTTTCCCAAAATCCCGTTTTTTCTCCCCGTTCCAGGCGCTCCGTGGCCGCGTGCCGGCGCCGGGCCCCGCGCGTGCCCTGTGTGGGATGTGAATTTTCCCATTTTTCCCAAAATCCCGTTTTTTCTCCCCGTTCCAGGCGCTACGTGGCCGCGTGCCGGCGCCGGGCCCCGCGCGTGCCCGAGGCCCTGGGCGAGTTCATCACGGCCGCCTACGTGGAGCTGCGGCGCGAGGGCCGCGACGGCCTCTACACCTCTGCCAGGACCCTGCTGGCCATCCTGCGCCTGGCCACCGCCCTGGTACTGACCCTGACCCTCCCAGTATAAACCAGTATGGACCAGTGACCCTCCCAGTATAAACCAGTATGGACCAGTGAGCAGCACTGACCAGCACTGAGTGGGGCTAGAGATGGGTCAGGGGTCATTTACACCTCTGCCAGGACCCTGCTGGCCATCCTGCGCCTGGCCACCGCCCTGGTACTGACCCTGACCCTCCCAGTATAAACCAGTATAAACCAGTATGGACCAGTGACCCTCCCAGTATAAACCAGTATGGACCAGTGAGCAGCACTGAGTGGGGCTAGAGATGGGTCAGGGGTCATTTACACCTCTGCCAGGACCCTGCTGGCCATCCTGCGCCTGGCCACCGCCCTGGTACTGACCCTGACCCTCCCAGTATAAACCAGTATGGACCAGTATGGACCAGTATGGACCAGTGACCCTCCCAGTATAAACCAGTATGGACCAATGACCCTCCCAGTATAAACCAGTATGGACCAATGACCCTCCCAGTATGGACCAGTGACCCCCAGTGCCCCTCCCAGTATAAACCAGTATGGACCAGTGACCCTCCCAGTATGGACCAGTATGGACCAGTGACCCCCAGTGCCCCTCCCAGTATAAACCAGTATGGACCAGTGACCCTCCCAGTATGGACCAATGACCCCCAGTGCCCCTCCCAGTATAAACCAGTATGGACCAGTGACCCTCCCAGTATGGACCAGTGACCCCCAGTGCCCCTCCCAGTATAAACCAGTATGGACCAGTGACCCTCCCAGTATGGACCCGCAGTCCCAGCTTTGCTGGTCGCTGGGGCTGTTTATGCATCTGCCAGGACCTTGCTGGGCCAAATCAGCCCCAAACTGACCCAAAATGGCTCCAAATGAGCCCAAAATCAGCCCGAAATTTTCTTCATTTGGGGTCAGTTTTGGGGTGATTTGGGGCAGGATTTTGGGCTGATTTTGGGGTTTTTGGGGCAGGATTTTGGGGTAATTTTGGGTTTTTAGGGGCAGGATTTTGGGGTAATTTTGGGTTTTTAGGGGCAGGATTTTGGGCTGATTTTGGGCTGATTTTGGGTTTTTTAGGGGCAGGATTTTGGGCTGATTTTGGGGTTTTAGGGGCAGGATTTTGGGCTGATTTTGGGTTTTTAGGGAATGATTTGGGGCTGATTTGGGG
>NC_071565.1:347854-375762 GCF_026979565.1 Vidua chalybeata
CCCAAAATCCTCCCAAAATCCCCAAAATTTTCCCAAAATTCTCCCCAAAATCTTCCCTAAAATCCCCCAAATTTTTGGAAAAACCCCCAAAATCCTCCCCAAAACCCCAAAAATTCTCCCAAAAACCCTCCCCAAAATCCCCCCAAATTTTTTTGGGGGAAAAAAATCCCAAAAATCCTCCCCAAAACCCCAAAATTTTGGGAGAAAAACCCCAAAAATCCTCCCAAAATCCCCAAAATTCTCCCAAAAATTCTCCCAAAAACCCCCAAAATCCCCCCAGATTTTTTTTGGGGGGAAAAATCCCCAAAATCCTCCCCAAAACCCCAAAATTTTAGGAAAAACCCCCAAAAATATTCCCAAAAATCCTCCCAAAATCCCCAAAATTCTCCCAAAAATCCTTCCCAAATCCCCCAAACTTTTGGAAAAACCCCCAGAAATCCTTCCCAAAATCCCCCCAAAATTTTTTTGGGAAAAAAATCCCAAAAATCCTCCTAAAAATCTTCCCCAAAATGCCCCAAATTTTTGGGAAAACCCCAAAAATCCTCCCAAAATCCCCAAAATTCTCCCAAAAATTCTCCCAAAAACCCCCAAAATCCCCCCAAGTTTTTTTGGGGGAAAAATCCCAAAAATCCTCCCCAAAACTCCAAAATTTTGGAAAAATCCCAAAAATCCTCCTAAAAATCCTTCCCAAAATCCCCCCAAATTTTGGGGAAGAACCCAAAAATTCTCCCAAAAAAATCCTCCTAAAAATCCTCCCCAAAATCCCCCAAATTTTTGGGAAAATCCCAAAAATCCCTCCAAAATCCCCAAAATTCTCCCAAAAATTTCCCCAAAAAGCTCCCAAAATCCCCAAAATTTTCCCAAAATTCTCCTCAAAATCTTCCCTAAAATCCCCCAAATTTTTGGGAAAATCCCAAAAATCCCCCCCAAAACCCCAAAATTCTCCCAAAAACCTCCCAAAAACCTCCCAAAATCCCCAAAAATTTCCCAAAATTCTCCTCAAAATCTTCCCTAAAATCCCCCAAATTTTTGGGAAAATCCCAAAATCCCCCCCAAATCCCCAAAATTCTCACAAAAATCCCCAAAATCCTCCCAAAAATCCCCAAAATTCTCCCAAAAATCCCCAAAATCCTCCCAAAACCCCCCCAAATTTTTGGAAAAACCCCCAAAATCCTCCCCAAAACCCCAAAAATTCTCCCAAAAATTTCCCCAAAAATCCCCAAAATCCTCCCAAAATCCCCAAAATTCTCCCAAAAATTTCCCCAAAAATCCCCAAAATGCTCCCAAAATCCCCAAAATTTTCCCAAAATTCTCCTCAAAATCTTCCCTAAAATCCCCCAAATTTTTGGGAAAATCCCAAAAATCCCCCCCAAATCCCCAAAATTCTCCCAAAAATCCCCAAAATCCTCCCAAAACCCCCAAAATTTTCCCAAAATTCTCCCCAAAATCCCCCCAAATTTTTGGAAAACCCCCCAAAATCCTCCCCAAAACCCCAAAAATTCTCCCAAAAACCCACCCCAAAATCCCCCCAAAATTTTTTTGGGGAAAAAAATCCCAAAAATCCTCCCCAAAACCCCCAAAATTTTAGGAAAAACCCCCAAAAATATTCCCGAAAATCCTCCTAAAATCCCCAAAATTCTCCCAAAAATCCTTCCCAAATCCCCCAAACTTTTGGAAAAACCCCAAAAATCCTCCCAAAAATCCCCAAAAATCCTCCCCAAAATCCCCAAAATCCTCCCCAAAATCCCCCCAAAATTTTTTGGGGGAAAAGAAATCCCAAAAATCCTCCCCCAAAACCCCAAAATTTTGGGAGAAAACCCCAAAAATCCTCCCAAAATCCCCAAAATCCCCCCAAAATTTTTTTTTTTGGGAAAAACCCCAAAAATACTCCCCAAAACTCCAAAATTTTGGAAAAATCCCAAAAATCCTCCTAAAAATCCTTCCCAAAATCCCCCCAAATTTTGGGGAAAAACCCAAAAATTCTCCCAAAAAAATCCTCCTAAAAATCCTCCCCAAAATGCCCCAAATTTTTGGGAAAATCCTCCCCAAATCCCCAAAATTCTCCCAAAAATTTCCCCAAAAATCCCCAAAATGCTCCCAAAATCCCCAAAATTTTCCCAAAATTCTCCTCAAAATCTTCCCTAAAATCCCCCAAATTTTTGGGAAAATCCCAAAAATCCCCCCCAAATCCCCAAAATTCTCCCAAAAATCCCCAAAATCCTCCCAAAACCCCCAAAAATTTCCCAAAATTCTCCTCAAAATCTTCCCTAAAATCCCCCAAATTTTTGGGAAAATCCCAAAATCCCCCCCAAATCCCCAAAATTCTCACAAAAATCCCCAAAATCCTCCCAAAATCCCCAAAATTCTCCCAAAAATCCCCAAAATCCTCCCAAAACCCCCCCAAATTTTTGGAAAAACCCCCAAAATCCTCCCCAAAACCCCAAAAATTCTCCCAAAAATTTTCCCAAAAATCCCCAAAATCCTCCCAAAATCCCCAAAATTCTCCCAAAAATTTCCCCAAAAATCCCCAAAATGCTCCCAAAATCCCCAAAATTTTCCCAAAATTCTCCTCAAAATCTTCCCTAAAATCCCCCAAATTTTTGGGAAAATCCCAAAAATCCCCCCCAAATCCCCAAAATTCTCCCAAAAATCCCCAAAATCCTCCCAAAACCCCCAAAATTTTCCCAAAATTCTCTCCAAAATCCCCCCAAATTTTTGGAAAAACCCCCAAAATCCTCCCCAAAACCCCAAAAATTCTCCCAAAAACCCTCCCCAAAATCCCCCCAAAATTTTTTTGGGGAAAAAAATCCCCAAAATCCTCCCCAAAACCCCCAAAATTTTGGGGAAAAACCCCCAAAAAAACCCAAACCGCCGTTACCCACCGCAGCCACCAGGGGGCGCCGCGCCCTCGCGTTTCGGGCCGAAATCCTCGCGTTTCGGGGCCGTTTTTTTTTGCTTTTTTTTTCCAATTTTTTTCCCAAATTTGGGGATTTTTGGGGATTTTTGGGGGGATTTTGGGGTGATTTGGGGTCCCCCCACCTGCGTGTTCCCGCTCAGCTTCTGGAAGATGTCGTAGATCTGATCCTTGAAGCCGCGGCTCAGCATCTCGTCGGCCTCGTCCAGCACGAACATCTTGATGAACTTTGGGGCTAAAAAGGGAGATTTTGGGAAAATTTGGAATTTTTGGGGGAAATTTTGGGAAAATTTGGGGGTTTTTGAGGGAAATTTTGGGAAAATTTGGGGGTTTTGGGGGAAATTTTGGGAAAATTTGGGAGTTTTGGGGGAAATTTTGGGAGAATTTGGGGGTTTTGGGGGAAATTTTGGGAAAATTTGGGAGTTTTGGGGGAAATTTTGGGAAAATTTGGGGGTTTTGGGGGAAATTTTGGGAAAATTCGGGCGTTTTTCAGAGGGTTTGGGGGTTTTAGGGAAGAAAAATGGGGATTTTTGGGGGGTTTTGAGAGATTTTGAGAGAATTTAGGGGAAATTTGGGGGATTTTGGGAAGATTTTGGGGGATTTGGGAAGATTTTGGGAGATTTTAGGAGAATTTTGGGGATTTTGGGAGGATTTTGAAAGATTTTAGGAGAATTTGGGGGATTTGGGGAGAATTTAGGGAAAATTTGGGAGATTTTAGAAGAATTTTGGGGAAAATTTGGGGATTTTGGGAGAATTCAGGGGAAATTTTGGGGATTTGGGGAAAATTTTGGGAGAATTTTGAGGAAACTTTGGGGATTTTAGGAGAATTTTGGAGATTTTGAGAAAATTTTGGGGATTTTGGTGAAATATAGGGAAATTTTGGGAAAATTTGGGAGAAGTTTGGAAGATTTTGGGAGAATTTTGGGAAAATTTGGGGGTTTTGGGGGAAATTTTGGGAAAATTTGGGGGTTTTGGGGGAAATTTTGGGAAAATTTGGGGGTTTTGGGGGAAATTTTGGGAAAATTTTGGGGGTTTTTGAGGGAAATTTTGGGAAAATTTGGGGTTTTGGGGGAAATTTTGGGGTTTTGGGGGAAATTTTGGGAAAATTTGGGGGTTTTGGAGGAAATTTTGGGAAAAATTTGGGGGTTTTGGGGGAAATTTTGGGAGAATATGGGTTTTTGGGGGAAATTTTGGGAAAAATTTGGGGGTTTTGGGGGAAATTTTGGGAGAATTTGGGGGTTTTGGGGGAAATTTTGGGAAAATTTGGGGGTTTTGGGGGAAATTCTGGGAAAATTCGGGCGTTTTTCAGAGGGTTTGGGGGTTTTAGGGAGGAAAAATGGGGATTTTGGGGGGATTTTGGGAGAATTTTGGGGAAATTTTGGGGATTTTGGGAAAATTTGGGGGTTTTTAGGAGAATTTTGGGGAAAATTTGGGGGTTTTTGGGAGAATTCAGGAGAACTTTTGGGGGAATTTTAAGAAAATTTTGGGGATTTTAGGAGGATTTTGAGAAATTTTTGGGAGATTTTGGGAAAATTTTTGGGGTGATTTTCCAGATTTTTTGGGTGATTTTTGGGGAGATTTTAGAGGTAATTTTTGGGGTGATTTTTGATTTTTTTGGGGTGATTTTGGGGTTTTTGGGGTGATTTTGGGATTTCTGGGGGATTTTGGAGATTTCTGGGGTGATTTTTGGGGAGACTTTGGGGTTTCTGGGTTGATTTTTCGGTTGATTTGGGGATTTTGGGGTGATTTTGGGATTTTGGGGTTGATTTTTGGGGTGATTTGGGGATTTCTGGGCTGATTTTTTGGGAGTTTTTGGGATTTTTGGGGAGATTTTCGGGTTTTTTGGGTGATTTTGGTTTTTGGGGGGGAGATTTGGGGTTTTTGGGTTGATTTTTGGGGAGATTTTGGGGTTTTGGGGAGATTTTGGGGTTTTTGGGGAATTTCGGGATTTTTTCGGGTGATTTTGGGGACATTTTGGGGATTTTTGGGGAGATTTTGGGGTTTTTGGGGAGATTTTGGGGTTTTTGGGGAATTTCGAGATTTTTTCGGGTGATTTTGGGGAGATTTTGGGTTTTTTTGGGGTGATTTTGGGGGGATTTTCGGTTTTTTTGGTTGATTTTTGGGGGATTTTGGGGTGATTTTGTGGGATTTTGGGGTTTTTTTTGGGTGATTTTTGGGGGATTTTGGGTTTTTTGGGGTGATTTTGGGGTTTTTGGGTTGATTTTTGGGGAGATTTTGGGATTTTTGGGGTGATTTTGGGGTTTTTGGATTGATTTTTGGGGAGATTTTGGGATTTTTTGGGTGATTTTGGGATTTCTGGGGTGATTTTTGGGGTGATTTTTGGGGGATTTTGGGCATTTTTTGGGTGATTTTTGGGGGATTTTGGGGTTTTGAGGGGATTTTGGGTTTTTTTTGGGTGATTTTGGGAGATTTTGGGATTTCTGGGTTGATTTTGGGGTGATTTTTTGGGAGATTTTGGGATTTTTGGGGTGATTTTTGGGGGATTTTGGGATTTCTGGGGTGATTTTTGGGGTGATTTTTTGGGTGATTTGGGGATTTCTGGGGTGATTTTTGGGTTGATTTTGGGTTTTTTTGGGTTTTTTTTGGGATTTTTGGGGTTTTTTGGGTGATTTTGGGGAATTTTGGATTTTTTGGGTGATTTTTGGGGGATTTTGGGTTTTTTGTGGTGATTTTTGGGGGATTTTGGTTTTTTTTGGGAGATTTTGGGGTTTTTTTGGGTGATTTTGGGGGGATTTTGGGGTTTTTTGGGTGATTTTGGGGAGATTTTGCGCTTTTTTGGGTGATTTTTGGGGGATTTTGGGGTTTTTTGGGTGATTTTTTGGGTGATTTGGGGATTTCTGGGGTGATTTTTGGGTTGATTTTGTGGTTTTTTGGGTTTTTTTTTGGGATTTTTTGGGTGATTTTGGGGTTTTTGGGGGGTTTTTTTGTGGGATTTCGGGTTTTTTTGGGTGATTTTGGGGGATTTCGGGGGTGATTTTGGGGTTTTTTTTGGGATTTTTTGGGATTTTTTTGGATGATTTTGGGGTTTTTGGGGTTTTTTTGTGGGATTTCGGGTTTTTTTGGGTGATTTTGGGGTTTTTTTGGGGATTTTTTGGGATTTTTTGGGTGCCCCCTCAGTCCTGGCGCTGATCAGCCCCCGGGGGTTTTTGGGGTCGGGGCCGGGCAGGACGCGGGGCCGGGACCCCCCCCCGGGGTCAGGTGACACGCAGCTCATCACAGGGGGGCCCAAAAAATCCCAAAATTCCCAAAAAAACCCAAATTCCCAAAAATCCCAATCCCAAAAAATGGGGCAACCCCAAAAAAATGGGGAAAAAATCCCAAAAATGGAGATTTTTAACCAAAAAATCCCAAATTTGGGATCGCTCCTGGGGGTCTGATCATTACAGGGGGATCCAAAATCCCAAAATTCCCAAAAAATCCCAAAATTCCCAAAAATCCCAAAATTCCCAATCCCAAAAAATGGGGGAAGCACAAAAAAAAAGGGGAAAAAATCCCAAAAATTGGAATTTTTTAACCAAAAAATCCCAAATTTGGGATCTCTTCTGGTGCTGAGATCATCACAGGGGGACCCAAAATCCCAAAATTCCCAAAAATCCCAAAATTCCCAAAAATCCCAAAATTCCCAATCCCAAAAAATGGGGCAACCCCAAAAAAATGGGGAAAAAATCCCAAAAATTGGAGATTTTTAACCAAAAAATCCCAAATTTGGGATCTCTTCTGGGGGTCTGATCATTACAGGGGGTCCCAAAAAATCCCAAAATTCCCAAAAATCCCAAAATTCCCAAAAATCCCAAAATTCCCAATCCCAAAAAATGGGGGAAGCACAAAAAAAATGGGGAAAAATCCCAAAAATGGAGATTTTTAACCAAAAAATCCCAAATTTGGGATCTTTTCTGGGGGTCTGATCATTACAGGAGGACCCAAAAAATCCCAAAATTCCCAAAAATCCCAAAATTCCCAAAAATCCCAAAATTCCCAATCCCAAAAAATGGGGGAAGCACAAAAAAATGGGGAAAAAATCCCCAAAAATTGAGATTTTTAACCAAAAAATCCCAAATTTGGGATCATCACAAGGGGTCCCAAAATCCCAAAAAATCCCAAAAAATCCCAAAATTCCCAAAAATCCCAAAAAACAGAAAAAAACCCCCAAATTAGAGAAAAAAAAAAACCCAAAAAATCAGAGAAAAAATCCCCAAAAATCGAGGAAAAAAACCCCAAAAATTCCAATTTTTGTGAACTAAAAATCCCAAATTTGGGACTTTCCACCCAAAAATCCCAAAATTGAGGAAAATCCCGGAATTTTCCCATTTTTGGCCTTTTTTAGCTCATTTTTTATGGGATTTTTTCCCATTTTTTCCCCATTTTTAATGAGATTTTTTCCCTTTTTTTTCCCCATTTTTTCCCATTTTTTCCCATTTTTAATGGGATTTTTCCCATTTTTTGCCCATTTTTAATGGGATTTTTTTCCCATTTTTCCCCATTTTTAATGGGATTTTTTCCCATTTTTTTCCCATTTTTAATGAGATTTTTTCCCATTTTTTTTCCCATTTTTAATGGGATTTTTCCCATTTTTCCCATTTTTAATGGGATTTTTTCCCATTTTTAATGGGATTTTTTCCCTTTTTTTCCCATTTTTAATGAGATTTTTTTCACTTTTTTCCCATTTTTTTCCCATTTTTCCCATTTTTTCCCATTTTTAATGAGATTTTTCCCATTTTTTTCCCATTTTTTTCCCATTTTTAATGAGATTTTCCCATTTTTTTCCCATTTTTTGCCCATTTTTAATGAGATTTTTCCCATTTTTTCCCATTTTTTATGAGATTTTTCCCATTTTTTCCCATTTTTTGCTTTTTTTTCCCATTTTTGGCCCATTGTTAATGGGACTTTTCCAATTTTTTCCCTTTTTTTCCCATTTTTCCCCCATTTTTAATGTGACTTTTATAATTTTTTTTCCGTTTTTTCCCATTTTTGGCCATTTTAAACCCATTTTTAATGGAGTTTTCCCATTTTTTACCATTTTTAGCCCATTTTTAATGGGATTTTTCCCATTTTTTTTCCCATTTTTAATGGGATTTTTTCCCATTTTTCCCCATTTTTAATGGGATTTTTTCCCATTTTTCCCATTTTTAATGGGATTTTTTCCCTTTTTTTCCCATTTTTAATGAGATTTTTTCACTTTTTTCCCATTTTTTTCCCATTTTTCCCATTTTTTCCCCATTTTTAATGAGATTTTTCCCATTTTTCCCATTTTTAATGGGATTTTTCCCATTTTTTTCCCATTTTTTTCCCATTTTTTGCCCATTTTTAATGAGATTTTCCCATTTTTTACCCATTTTTTACCCATTTTTAATGGGATTTTTCCCTTTTTTTCCCATTTTTAATGAGATTTTTTCACTTTTTTCCCATTTTTTTCCCATTTTTCCCATTTTTTCCCCATTTTTAATGAGATTTTTCCCATTTTTCCCATTTTTAATGGGATTTTTCCCATTTTTTTTCCCATTTTTAATGAGATTTTCCCATTTTTTACCCATTTTTTACCCATTTTTAATGAGATTTTTCCCATTTTTTTTTCCCATTTTTAATGGGATTTTTTTCCCATTTTTTCCCATTTTTAATGGGATTTTTCCCATTTTTTACCCATTTTTTATGAGATTTTTCCCATTTTTTTCCCCATTTTTAATGGGATTTTTTCCCATTTTTTCCCATTTTTTCCCATTTTTAATGGGATTTTTTTCCCATTTTTTCCCACTTTTAATGGGATTTTTTTCCCATTTTCCCCATTTTTTCCCATTTTTTCCCATTTTTTTCCCATTTTTAATGGGATTTTTCCCATTTTTTGCTATTTTCAGCTCAATTTTAATGAGATTTTTGCCTTTTTGTGCCATTTTTTCCCGTTTTTTGCCATTTTTAACTCACTTTTAATGGGATTTTTGTCACTTTTTTCCCCATTTTTTTCCCATTTTCCCCATTTTTAATGCGACTTTTCCCATTTTTTCAATTTTTCCCATTTTTAGC
This sequence comes from Vidua chalybeata, assembly GCF_026979565.1. Classification (NCBI taxonomy): domain Eukaryota; kingdom Metazoa; phylum Chordata; class Aves; order Passeriformes; family Viduidae; genus Vidua; species Vidua chalybeata. The sequence goes on from NC_071565.1 coordinate 356,805, forward strand.
CCATTTTTAATGGAATTTTTACCATTCTTTTCCCATTTTTTCCCATTTTTTGCCATTTTTACCCCACTTTTAATGGGATTTTTTTCCATTTTTAATGGAATTTTCCCCATTTTCCCCATTTTTTGCCATTTTTAGCCCATTTTTAATGGGATTTTCCCCATTTTTTTGCCATTTTCCCCATTTTTTGCCATTTTTTGTCATTTTTAGCCCATTTTAAGCGAGATTTTTCCCATTTTTAGCCCATTTTTAATGGGATTTTTGCCACTTTTTTGCCCTTTTTCCCCATTTTGTGCCATTTTTGGCCAATTTTAGCTCATTTTTAATGGGATTTTTGTCACTTTTTTCCCATTTTTTCCCATTTTTTCCCCATTTTTAATGCGACTTTTCCCATTTTTTTTCCATTTTTAGCTCATTTTTAATGGAATTTTTACCATTCTTTTCCCATTTAAATCCCATTTTTAGCCCATTTTTAACGGGATTTTTCCCATTTTTCCCCATTTTTGGCTCCCCCAGGGGGTCCCTTTGGGGTTTTCGAGGGTGCCGATCCCATTTTTGGGGTGAATTTTGGGTTTTTTGGGGTCACTCACACAGGTAGCGCCGCTTGAGCCCTCCCTGAGCCCATTTAAATCCCATTTTTCCCATTTTTAGCCCATTTTGAACGGGATTTTTCCCATTTTTGGCTCCCCCAGGGGGTCCCTTTGGGGTTTTCGGGGTGGCCGATCCCATTTTTGGGGTGAATTTTGGGTTTTTTGGGGTCACTCACACAGGTAGCGCCGCTTGAGCCCTCCCTGAGCCCATTTAAATCCCATTTTTCCCATTTTTAGCCCATTTTGAACGGGATTTTTCCCATTTTTGGCTCCTCTGAGGGGTCCCTTTGGGGTTTTCGAGGGTGCCGATCCCATTTTTGGGGTGAATTTTGGGTTTTTTGGGGTCACTCACACAGGTAGCGGCGGTTGAGCATGTCGAAGACGCGCCCCGGCGTCCCCACCACGACGTGCGGCGCCTCCAGCTGCAGCTTCTGCACCTCGGCCCGGACGTTGGTGCCGCCGATGCAGGCGTGGCACGAGGCCCCCATGTAGTCCCCGAGGGCCATCACCACCTTCTGGATCTGTGACGTCATCGGTGACATCATCAGTGATGTCATCGGGAGAAAATACAGTCCAAAAACCCCAAAATTCCCACTCAAATCCCATTAAAAACCCCAAAATCCCATTTAAAATTCCCATTTTTGATGCCCCCCATGTAGTCCCCGAGGGCCATCAGCAGCTTCTGGATCTGTGACGTCATCGGTGATGTCATCAATGACAACATAAATAGAAAAAGCAGCCCAACAACCCCAAAATCCCCGCTCAAATCCCATAAAAAACCCCCAAAATCCCATTATAAATTCCCATTTTTGAGGCCCCCATGTAGTCCCCGAGGGCCATCAGCACCTTCTGGATCTGTGACGTCATCGGTGATGTCATAAATAGAAAATACAGCCCAAAAAACCCCAAAATCCCCACTCAAATCCCATTAGAAACGTGACAATCCCATTTAAAAACCCAAAATCCCATTTAAAATTCCCATTTTTGATGCCCCCCATGTAGTCCCCGAGGGCCATCAGCAGCTTCTGGATCTGTGACGTCATCGGTGATGTCATCAATGACAACATAAATAGAAAAAGCAGCCCAACAACCCCAAAATCCCCGCTCAAATCCCATAAAAAACCCCCAAAATCCCATTATAAATTCCCATTTTTGAGGCCCCCATGTAGTCCCCGAGGGCCATCAGCACCTTCTGGATCTGTGACGTCATCGGTGATGTCATAAATAGAAAATACAGCCCAAAAAACCCCAAAATCCCCGCTCAAATCCCATAAAAAACCCAAAAATCCCATTAAAAACCCCAAAATCCCATTAAAAATTCCCATTTTTGAGGCCCCCATGTAGTCCCCGAGGGCCATCAGCACCTTCTGGATCTGTGATGTCATCAGTGACATCATCAGTGATGTCATAATTGGAAAAAGCAGCCCCAAAAGCCCCAAATCCCCTCTCAAATCCCATAAAAAACCCAAAAATCCCATTAAAAATTCCCATTTTTGAGGCCCCCATGTAGTCCCCGAGGGCCATCAGCACCTTCTGGATCTGTGACGTCATCGGTGATGTCATAGATAGAAAATACAGCCCAAAAAACCCCAAAATCCCCGCTCAAATCCCATTAAAAACCCCAAAATCCCATTAAAAACCCCAAAATCCCATTTAAAATTCCCATTTTTGAGCCCCCCATGTAGTCCCCGAGGGCCATCAGCACCTTCTGGATCTGTGATGTCATCGGTGACATCATCAGTGATGTCATAGGTAGAAAATACAGCCCAAAAAAAACCAAAATCCCCACTCAAATCCCATTAAAAACCCCAAAATCCCATTTAAAATTCCCATTTTTGAGACCCCCATATAGTTCCCGAGGGCCATCAGCACCTTCTGGATCTGTGATGTCATCGGTGATGTCATAGAGAGAAAATACAGCCCAAAAAAAACCAAAATCCCCACTCAAATCCCATAAAAAACCCAAAAATCCCATAAAAAACCCCAAAATCCCATTTAAAATTCCCATTTTTGAGACCCCCATGTAGTCCCCGAGGGCCATCACCACCTTCTGGATCTGTGACGTCATCGGTGACATCATCAGTGATGTCATCGGGAGAAAATACAGCCCAAAAAACCCCAAAATCCCCGCTCAAATCCCATAAAAAACCCAAAAATCCCATAAAAAACCCCAAAATCCCATTAAAAATTCCCATTTTTGAGACCCCCATGTAGTCCCCGAGGGCCATCACCACCTTCTGGATCTGTGACGTCATTGGTGACATCATCAGTGATGTCATCGGGAGAAAATACAGCCCAAAAAACCCCAAAATCCCCGCTCAAATCCCATAAAAAACCCCAAAAATCCCATTAAAAACCCCAAAATCCCATTAAAAATTCCCATTTTTGAGGCCCCCATGTAGTCCCCGAGGGCCATCAGCACCTTCTGGATCTGTGACGTCATCGGTGATGTCATAAATAGAAAAAACAGCCCAAAAAACCCCAAAATCCCCGCTCAAATCCCACAAAAAATGTTAAAATCCCATTAAAAACCCCAATAAAATCCCCAATTCCAGCACTCAAATTCAGTCCCCGAGGGCCATCAGCACCTTCTGGATCTGTGATGTCATCGGTGATGTCATAGATAGAAAAAGCAGCCCAAAAAACCCCAAATCCCCGCTCAAATCCCATTAAAAAACCCCAAAAAATTCCCCAAAAAAACCCCAAAAATACCCAAAAAAACCCCAAAAAATCCCCCAAAAAAACCCAAAAAAATCCACCCCCAAAAAAACCCCAAAAAATCCCCCCAAAAAAACCCAAAAAAACCCCCAAAAAACCCCAAAAATCCCCCCAAAAAACCCCAAAAATACCCAAAAAACCCCAAAAAATGCCCCAAAAAAACCCAAAAAATCCCCCCAAAAAAACCCCAAAAATACCCAAAAAATCCCAAAAAAACTGAAAAAAATCCCCCCAAAAAAACCAAAAAAATCCCCCAAAAAAACCCAAAATCCCCCAAAAAAACACCAAATACCAAAAATCCCCCCAAAGTCCCCCAAAAAATCCCCCAAAAAAGCCCAAATAATCCCAAAAAAATCCCCCAAAAAAACCCCAAAAATACCCAAAAATCCCCAAAAACCCCCAAAAAAAGCCCCAAAAAATCCCCCAAAAAAACCCCAAAAATACCCAAAAAAACCCCAAAAAAAGCCCCCAAAAATCCCCCCAAAAAACCCCAAAAATACCCAAAAAATCCCCCAAACAAGCCCCAAAAAATCCCAAAAAAAAACCCAAAAAAAACCCCAAAAAACCCCAAAAATACCAAAAATCCCCCCAAAAACCCCCCAAAAAAACCCCAAAAATACCCAAAAAATCCCAAAAAAAAACCCCAAAAAATCCCCCAAAAAAACCCCAAAAAAATCCCTCCAAAAAAACCCCAAAAATACCCAAAAAATCCCAAAAAACCCCCAAAAAATCCCAAAAAAAAACCCCAAAAAACCCCAAAAAAACCCCAAAAAATCCCAAAAATCCCCCCAAAAAAACCCCAAAAATACCCAAAAAACCCCAAAAAATGCCCCAAAAAAACCCAAAAAATCCCCCAAAAAAACCCCAAAAATACCCAAAAAATCCCAAAAAAAAACCCCAAAAAATCCCCCAAAAAAACCCAAAAAATCCCCCAAAAAAACCCAAAATCCCCCAAAAAAACACCAAATACCAAAAATCCCCCCAAAGTCCCCCAAAAAATCCCCCAAAAAAGCCCAAATAATCCCAAAAAAATCCCCCAAAAAAACCCCAAAAATACCCAAAAAATCCCCAAAAAAACCCCAAAAAAAGCCCCAAAAAATCCCCCGAAAAAACCCCAAAAATACCCAAAAATCCCCCAAAAAAGCCCCAAAAAATCCCAAAAAAAAACCCAAAAAAAACCCCAAAAAACCCCAAAAATACCAAAAATCCCCCAAAAAACCCCCAAAAAAACCCCAAAAATACCCAAAAAATCCCAAAAAAAAACCCCAAAAAATCCCCCAAAAAAACCCCAAAAAAATCCCTCCAAAAAAACCCCAAAAATACCCAAAAAATCCCAAAAAACCCCCAAAAAATCCCAAAAAAAAAACCCAAAAAACCCCAAAAAACCCCAAAAAATCCCAAAAATCCCCCCAAAAACCCCCAAAAAACCCCAAAAAAACTCAAAAAATCCCCCCAAAAAAACCCCAAAATACCCAAAAAATCCCAAAAAAAACCCCAAAAAATCCCCCAAAAAAACCCTAAAAAAATCCCCCAAAAAAACCCCAAAAATCCCCCCAAAAAAACACCAAATACCAAAAATCCCCCCAAAGTCCCCCAAAAAATCCCCCAAAAAAGCCCAAATAATCCCAAAAAATCCCCAAAAAAACCCCAAAAATACCCAAAAAATCCCCAAAAAAACCCCAAAAAAAGCCCCAAAAAATCCCCCAAAAAAACCCCAAAAAACCCAAAAAATCCCCCAAAAAAGCCCCAAAAAATCCCAAAAAAAAACCCAAAAAAAAACCCCAAAAAACCCCAAAAATACCAAAAATCCCCCAAAAACCCCCCAAAAAAACCCCAAAAATACCCAAAAAATCCCAAAAAAAAACCCCAAAAAATCCCCCAAAAAAAACCCCAAAAAAATCCCTCCAAAAAAACCCCAAAAATACCCAAAAAATCCCAAAAAACCCCCAAAAAATCCCAAAAAAAACCCCAAAAAACCCCAAAAAACCCCCAAAAAATCCCAAAAATCCCCCCAAAAAAACCCCAAAAATACCCAAAAAATGCCCCAAACAAGCCCCAAAAAATCCCAAAAAAACCCCCAAAAAAACCCCAAAAATACCCAAAAAACCCCAAAAAATCCCCCAAAAAAACTCAAAAAATCCCCCCAAAAAAACCCCAAAATACCCAAAAAATCCCAAAAAAAAACCCCAAAAAATCCCCCAAAAAAACCCAAAAAATCCCCCAAAAAAACCCCAAAAATCCCAAAAATCCCCCCAAAAATCCCCCAAATCCCCGCCCCCCGCAGGTTTTGCCCCTCCCCCTGGGGGCTGCGATGACGTCATCGCTGACGTCACGGCTGCGGTCAGCGTGTGCCCCAGGCATGAACCAGTTTGGGCACGGCGCCGCACTGGGATGAACTGGGAGCTGCTCTGCCCCCGCCGGATTCGGGACCGGGGCCAGCGCGCCCCGCCCTGCCCAGGCGGCGGGGGCTGCGCGCGCCGCTTTATACTGGTTTATACTGGTTTATACTGGTGTGGACCGGTACGGACCGGTTTGGAATGGTTTGTACTGGTTTGGAATGGTTTACACTGGTTTGGAATGGTTTATACTGGTTTGGAATGGTTTACACTGGTTTGGAATGGTTTACACTGGTTTGGAATAGTTTATACTGGTTTAGAATGGTTTATACTGGTTTATACTGGTTTGGAATGGTTTATACTGGTTTGGAATGGTTTACACTGGTTTGGAATGGTTTATACTGGTTTGGAATGGTTTACACTGGTTTGGAATGGTTTATACTGGTTTGGAATGGTTTATACTGGTTTGGAATGGTTTATACTGGTTTGGAATGGTTTACACTGGTTTGGAATGGTTTGTACTGGTTTGGAATGGTTTATACTGGTTTGGAATGGTTTATACTGGTTTATACTGGTGTGGACCGGTACGGACCGGTTTGGAATGGTTTGTACTGGTTTGGAATGGTTTATACCGGTTTGGAATGGTTTATACTGGTTTATACTGGTTTGGAATGGTTTGGACCGGTACGGACTGGTTTGGAATGGTTTGTACTGGTTTGGAATGGTTTATACTGGTTTATACTGGTTTGGAATGGTTTATACTGGTTTGGAATGGTTTACACTGGTTTGGAATGGTTTATACTGGTTTGGAATGGTTTACACTGGTTTGGAATGGTTTATACTGGTTTGGAATGGTTTATACTGGTTTGGAATGGTTTACACTGGTTTGGAATGGTTTATACTGGTTTATACTGGTTTATACTGGTGTGGACCGGTACAGACCGGTTTGGAATGGTTTATACTGGTTTAGAATGGTTTATACTGGTTTGGAATGGTTTGTACTGGTTTATACTGGTTTGGAATGGTTTATACTGGTTTGGAATAGTTTATACTGGTTTATACTGGTTTGGAATGGTTTATACTGGTTTATACTGGTTTGGAATGGTTTATACTGGTTTATACTGGTTTGGAATGGTTTGGACCGGTACGGACTGGTTTGGAATGGTTTATACTGGTTTAAACTGGTTTGGAATGGTTTATACTGGTTTGAAATGGTTTATACTGGTTTGGAATGGTTTATACTGGTTTGGAATGGTTTGGAATGGTTTACACTGGTTTAAACTGGTTTGGAATGGTTTATACTGGTTTGGAATGGTTTATACTGGTTTATACTGGTTTGGAATGGTTTATACTGGTTTGGAATGGTTTACACTGGTTTGGAATGGTTTATACTGGTTTGGAATGGTTTATACTGGTTTATACTGGTTTGGAAGGGTTTATACTGGTTTGGAATGGTTTATACTGGTTTATATTGGTTTATACTGGTTTGGAATGGTTTATACTGGTTTATACTGGTTTGGAATGGTTTATACTGGTTTATATTGGTTTATACTGGTTTGGAATGGTTTATACTGGTTTATACTGGTTTGGAATGGTTTATACTGGTTTGGAATGGTTTACACTGGTTTGGAATGGTTTATACTGGTTTGTACTGGTTTGGAATGGTTTATACTGGTTTGGAATGGTTTATACTGGTTTATACTGGTTTGGAATGGTTTATACTGGTTTGGAATGGTTTATACTGGTTTATACTGGTGTGGACCGGTACGGACCGGTTTGGAATGGTTTGTACTGGTTTGGAATGGTCTATACTGGTTTGGAATGGTTTATACTGGTTTATACTGGTATGGACTGGTACAGACCGGTTTGGAATGGTTTGGAATGGTTTATACTGGTTTATACTGGTTTGGAATGGTTTATACTGGTTTGGAATGGTTTACACTGGTTTGGAATGGTTTATACTGGTTTGGAATGGTTTACACTGGTTTGGAATGGTTTATACTGGTTTGGAAGGGTTTATACTGGTTTGGAATGGTTTATACTGGTTTGGAATGGTTTATACTGGTTTATACTGGTTTGGAAGGGTTTATACTGGTTTGGAATGGTTTATACTGGTTTGGAATGGTTTATACTGGTTTATACTGGTTTGGAAGGGTTTATACGGGTTTGGAATGGTTTATACTGGTTTATACTGGTTTGGAGCCATTAACACTGGGTTATACTGGTTTGTACTGGTTTGGAGCCATTAAGACCAGGTTATACTGGTTTATACTGGTTTGGTGTCAATAACACTGGGTTATACTGGTTTATACTGGTTTGGAGCCATTAAGACCGGGTTATACTGGTTTATACTGGTTTGGTGTCAATAACACTGGGTTATACTGGTTTATACTGGTTTGGAGCCATTAAGACTGGGTTATACTGGTTTATACTGGTTTGGTGTCAATAACACTGGGTTATACTGGTTTATACTGGTTTGGAGCCATTAAGACTGGGTTATACTGGTTTATACTGGTTTGGAGCCATTAAGACCAGCTAATACTGGTTTATACTGGTTTGGTGTTACTGACACTGGCCTATACCGGTTCATACTGGTCCAAACTGGTTTATACTGGTCCCTGCACAGGCACACCACCCTCCCCCAGCAGCCACCAGGGGGCGCTCTCCACCTGTCCCCGCCCCTCCAGACTGGTTTGAACTGGTTTGAACTGGTCCAAACCACTCCAGAATGGTTTCTACTGGTCCAACCCGGTTTATACCAGTCCTAACTGGTCCAAACTGGTTTATACTGGTTTATACTGGTTCATACTGGTCCCTGCACAGGCGCACCACCCTCCCCTACCAACCACTAACACCTGTCCCCGCCCCTCCAGACTGGTTTGTACTGGTTTGAACTGGTCAGAACCCCCCCAAACCGGCTGGTACCGGTCCATACTGGTTTATACTGGTCCATACTGGTTTATACTGGTTTATACTGGTTCATACCTGCTGGGCCAGCTCGCGGGTGGGGGCCAGCACGAGCGCCTGCGTGGCCTTGAGCTCCAGCTCCACCTGCTGCAGGATGGAGATGGCGAAGGTGGCGGTTTTACCTGTGCCCGACTGCGCCTGCGCGATGACGTCATAACCTGCGGACACAGGTGAGACAGGTGTGTCAGCACAGGTGTGTCAGCACAGGTGTGACCTGTGCCCAACTGCGCCTGCGCGATGACGTCATAACCTGGGGACACAGGTGAGACAGGTGTGTCAGCACAGGTGTGTCAGCACAGGTGTGACCTGTGCCCGACTGCGCCTGCGCGATGACGTCATAACCTGCGACAGGTGAACACAGACAGGTGTGTCACAGGTGTGTCAGCACCAGGTTTTACCTGTGCCCGACTGCGCCTGCGCGATGACGTCATAACCTGAGGACACAGGTGAGATAGGTGTGTCAGCACAGGTGTGTCACAGGTGTGTGTGTGCCTACAGGTGTGTCATAGGCGTGTCAGCACAGGTGTGTCAGCACAGGTGTGTCAGCACAGGTGTGTCAGCACAGGTGTGACCTGTGCCCGACTGCGCCTGCGCGATGACGTCATAACCTGGGGACACAGGTGAGACAGGTGTGTCAGCACAGGTGTGACCTGTGCCCGACTGCGCCTGCGCGATGACGTCATAACCTGCGACAGGTGAACACAGACAGGTGTGTCAGCACAGGTGTGTGTGTGTCCCTACAGGTGTGTCACAGGTGTGTCAGCACAGGTGTGTGTGTGTCCCTACAGGTGTGTCACAGGCGTGTCAGCACAGGTGTGTGTGTGTCCCTACAGGTGTGTCAGCACAGGTGTGTCAGCACAGGTGTGTGTGTGTCCCTACAGGTGTGGCACAGGTGTGTCAGCACAGGTGTGTCAGCACAGGTGTGTCAGCACAGGTGTGACCTGTGCCCGACTGCGCCTGCGCGATGACGTCATAACCTGAGGACACAGGTGAGATAGGTGTGTCAGCACAGGTGTGTCACAGGTGTGTGTGTGCCTACAGGTGTGTCATAGGCGTGTCAGCACAGGTGTGTCAGCACAGGTGTGTCAGCACAGGTGTGTCAGCACAGGTGTGACCTGTGCCCGACTGCGCCTGCGCGATGACGTCATAACCTGGGGACACAGGTGAGACAGGTGTGTCAGCACAGGTGTGACCTGTGCCCGACTGCGCCTGCGCGATGACGTCATAACCTGCGACAGGTGAACACAGACAGGTGTGTCAGCACAGGTGTGTGTGTGTCCCTACAGGTGTGTCACAGGTGTGTCAGCACAGGTGTGTGTGTGTCCCTACAGGTGTGTCACAGGCGTGTCAGCACAGGTGTGTGTGTGTCCCTACAGGTGTGTCAGCACAGGTGTGTCAGCACAGGTGTGTGTGTGTCCCTACAGGTGTGGCACAGGTGTGTCAGCACAGGTGTGTCAGCACAGGTGTGTCAGCACAGGTGTGACCTGTGCCCGACTGCGCCTGCGCGATGACGTCATAACCTGGGGACACAGGTGAGACAGGTGTGTCAGCACAGGTGTGACCTGTGCCCGACTGCGCCTGCGCGATGACGTCATAACCTGCGACAGGTGAACACAGACAGGTGTGTCAGCACAGGTGTGTGTGTGTCCCTACAGGTGTGTCACAGGTGTGTCAGCACAGGTGTGTGTGTGTCCCTACAGGTGTGTCACAGGCGTGTCAGCACAGGTGTGTGTGTGTCCCTACAGGTGTGTCAGCACAGGTGTGTCAGCACAGGTGTGTGTGTGTCCCTACAGGTGTGGCACAGGTGTGTCAGCACAGGTGTGTGTGTGTCCCTACAGGTGTGGCACAGGTGTGTCAGCACAGGTGTGTGTGTGTCCCTACAGGTGTGGCACAGGTGTGTCAGCACAGGTGTGTCAGCACAGGTGTGTCAGCACAGGTTTTACCTGTGCCCGACTGCGCCTGCGCGATGACGTCATAACCTGCGACAGGTGAACAGACAGGTGTGTCAGCACAGGTGTGTCAGCACAGGTGTGTGTGTGTCCCTACAGGTGTGTCACAGGTGTGTCAGCACAGGTGTGTGTGTGTGTGTGTGTCCCTACAGGTGTGTCAGCACAGGTGTGTGTGTGTGTGTGTGTCCCTACAGGTGTGTCAGCACAGGTGTGTCAGCACAGGTGTGTGTGTGTGTGTGTGCGTGTGTGTCCCTACAGGTGTGTCAGCACAGGTGTGTCAGCACAGGTGTGTGAGCACAGGTGTGACCTGTGCCCGACTGCGCCTGCGCGATGATGTCATAACCTGGGGACACAGGTGAGATACGTGTGTCAGCACAGGTGTGTCACAGGTGTGTGTGTGCCTACAGGTGTGTCAGCACAGGTGTGTCACAGGTGTGTGTGTGCCTACAGGTGTGTCAGCACAGGTGTGTCACAGGTGTGTGTGTGCCTACAGGTGTGTCAGCACAGGTGTGTCACAGGTGTGTGTGTGCCTACAGGTGTGTCACAGGTGTGTCAGCACAGGTGTGTCACAGGTGTGTGTCACAGGTGTGTGTGTGTCCCCACAGGTGTGCACTGGGAGCACTGGGGCTCTACCTACCTATACTGGTTTATACTGGTCACACCTGCCCAGGTGTTCCCAGGTGTGCCCAGGTGAGGTTACCTTTGATGCACGGCAGGATGGCTCTGCTGGATGGCCGAGGGTTTCTCGAAGCCGTGGGCTGTACTGGGAGCACTGGGGCTGTACTGGTCTATACTGGTCTATACTGGGATGGGTCCCACACACCTGCCCAGGTGTTCCCAGGTGTTCCCAGGTGTTCCCAGGTGTTCCCAGGTGTGCCCAGGTGTGCCCAGGTGAGGTTACCTTTGATGCATGGCAGGATGGCTCTGCTGGATGGCCGAGGGTTTCTCAAAGCCGTGGTCTGGTCTATACTGGAGGTTACTGGTCTATACTGGTTCATACTGGGACGGGTCCCACACACCTGCCCAGGTGTTCCCAGGTGTGCCCAGGTGTGCCCAGGTGAGGTTACCTTTGATGCACGGCAGGATGGCTCTCTGCTGGATGGCCGAGGGTTTCTCGAAGCCGTGGGCTGTACTGGGGGTTACTGGTCTATACTGGTCTATACTGGGATGGGTCCCACACACCTGCCCAGGTGTTCCCAGGTGTTCCCAGGTGTGCCCAGGTGAGGTTACCTTTGATGCAGGGCAGGATTGCCCGTTGCTGGATGGCCGAGGGTTTCTCGAAGCCGTGGGCTGTACTGGGGGCACTGAGGCTATACTGGTCTATACTGGTTTATACTGGTTTGAACTGGTCACACCTGCCCAGGTGTTCCCAGGTGTGCCCAGGTGTGCCCAGGTGTTCCCAGGTGAGGTTACCTTTGATGCACGGCAGGATTGCCCGTTGCTGGATGGCCGAGGGTTTCTCGAAGCCGTGGGCTGTACTGGGGGTTACTGGTCTATACTGGTTCATACTGGGACGGGTCCCACACACCTGCCCAGGTGTGCCCAGGTGTTCCCAGGTGTGCCCAGGTGAGGTTACCTTTGATGCAGGGCAGGATGGCTCTGCTGGATGGCCGAGGGTTTCTCGAAGCCGTGGTCTATACTGGGGGTTACTGGTCTATACTGGGATGGGTCCTGCACACCTGCCCAGGTGTTCCCAGGTGTGCCCAGGTGTTCCCAGGTGTGCCCAGGTGAGGTTACCTTTGATGCAGGGCAGGATGGCTCTCTGCTGGATGGCCGAGGGTTTCTCGAAGCCGTAGGCGTAGATCCCGCGCAGCAGCGCCTCCGACAGGTTCATCTCGTCAAAGCTGTCCACAACCTCGTGCCAGTTACTCTGCACCAGTACAGACCAGTACGGACCAGTAAGGACCAGTACAGACCAGTACAGACCAGTACAGACCAGTACGGACCAGTAAGGACCAGTAAGGACCAGTACAGACCGGTACAGACCAATATAGAACAGTACGGACCAGTACAGACCAGTACAGACCAGTATGGACCAGTATGGACCAGTACGGACCAGTACAGACCAGTACAGACCAGTACAGACCAGTATGGACCAGTATGGACCAGTACAGACCAGTACAGACCAGTACAGACCAGTATGGACCAGTAAGGACCAGTACGGACCAGTACTGGGCCCCGTGGCCTGCGACAGACTGGTACAAACTGGTACAAACTGGTACAAACCGGAACAATCCCAGTCCATCCCAGTATGGCCCTGACCCCTCCCAGTTTGATTTAACCCCTCCCAGTCCCTCCCAGTTTGATTTAACCCTTCCCAGTTTGATTTAACCCTTCCCAGTTTGATTTAACCCCTCCCAGTTTGATTTAACCCTTCCCAGTCCATCCCAGTTTGATTTAACCCCTCCCAGTCCCTCCCAGTTTGATTTAACCCTTCCCAGTTTGATTTAACCCTTCCCAGTTTGATTTAACCCCTCCCAGTTTGATTTAACCCTTCCCAGTCCATCCCAGTTTGATTTAACCCCTCCCAGTCCCTCCCAGTTTGATTTAACCCTTCCCAGTTTGATTTAACCCTTCCCAGTTTGATTTAACCCTTCCCAGTCCATCCCAGTTTGATCCCAGTCCCTCCCAGTTTGATCCCAGTCCATCCCAGTTTGATTTAACCCCTCCCAGTCCCTCCCAGTTTGATTTTAACCCTTCCCAGTCCCTCCCAGTTTGATTTAACCCTTCCCAGTTTGATTTAACCCTTCCCAGTCCCTCCCAGTTTGATTTAACCCTTCCCAGTTTGATTTAACCCCTCCCAGTCCCTCCCAGTTTGATTTAACCCTTCCCAGTTTGATTCCAGCTCCTCCCAGTCCCTCCCAGTTTGATTTAACCCTTCCCAGTTTGATTTAACCCTTCCCAGTTTGATTTAACCCTTCCCAGTCCATCCCAGTTTGATTTAACCCTTCCCAGTTTGATTTAACCCCTCCCAGTCCATCCCAGTTTGATTTAACCCCTCCCAGTCCATCCCAGTTTGATTTAACCCTTCCCAGTTTGATTTAACCCTTCCCAGTCCATCCCAGTTTGATTTAACCCCTCCCAGTTTGATCCCAGTCCATCCCAGTTTGATTTAACCCCTCCCAGTCCATCCCAGTTTGATTTAACCCTTCCCAGTTTGATTTAACCCTTCCCAGTTTGATTTAACCCCTCCCAGTTTGATTTAACCCTTCCCAGTCCATCCCAGTTTGATTTAACCCCTCCCAGTCCCTCCCAGTTTGATTTAACCCTTCCCAGTTTGATTTAACCCTTCCCAGTTTGATTTAACCCCTCCCAGTTTGATTTAACCCTTCCCAGTTTGATTTAACCCCTCCCAGTTTGATTTAACCCTTCCCAGTTCCTGACCTCGATGACCCCGTCCGGCTCCATCCCCTCGGGGCCGCTCTCGCGAGATCTGTCGGGGTTCGGGGGGTAGGGCTGTTAAACCGCGCCGCCGTGACGTCACCGCCCCGTGTCGTGACGTCACCGCCGCCCTATCGCGACATTCCCGCGCCTTTTCCCCCCCCCTCCCGCCCACGTGACCGGAAGCGGCGCCGAGCCCTTCCCCCCTCCCCCACTCCGACCACGCGGCGCCACCGGAAGTCGCGCCGTGAAGGCGAAGCTCCGCCCACTTCCGGTCCCCCCGCCACCAACCGGCCAATCCGCGCGCCGCGCGTGACGTCACCGCGCCCGCCGTGGGAGGAGGGGGGGGGGAACAATGGAGGCGCGCGCGCGGCGCCGACCACGTGGGGCGAGGGGTGGGGGTGGGGGGGAAGAATTAAAAAAAAAAGGCGGAAAAACGGCAAAAAAACGGGAAAAAAAGCGGCGGAAAACCCCGCGGGGCGGCGGGGAGCGGCGAAAAAGCGCCGGGCTCCCCTCAGAAAATCGCGAAATCGCCGCCATTCCCTCCCCTCTCCCCACATACATCCGACCCTCCCCTCACGCGGGGGTCGCGCGTCCCTTCCCTCCCCCCCGTGGGCACCTCCGGCGGTCCCGGCGCCCCCCCCCCCCCCCCCCCCGCCGCCCCCGGTATCGCCCCGTGTCGCACCGGCTGTCGTGACTCGCCGACATCGCCGCGCTCCGCTCTCGCCCCCCCCCCGCCCGGCGCCGCCTTAAGAAGCGCCCAGGCCGCGCCTCCCCCCTGCGCCGCCATTGGTCCGCTCCGCCCCCGCGGCCACGCCCCCGCCGCGCGCCCATTGGCTGCGAGCCGCGCGGGTCCGGGCGGGGCCACGCCCCCTCTTCATTGTCTCAATGAGCGCGCGGCGCGGGGGGCGTGGTCAGGGCGGACCAAGTGCTGGCGGAGGGGAGGGGGGGTTCGGGCGTCCCCCTCCCCCACACACACACATGGAACAGGCCAAAATGGAATGGGGGGAAGGGGGGAGGGGAGGCCCCAAAAAAAGGGGGAGGGGCTCTTAAAGGGGCCGCGCACCGGAATTGAGCGGGAGGGGGGAGGGGAGGGAGGGATGGCGCCCCTCCCCCTCCCCCCGGGGTGGGTGCGACCCCCCCCCAGGAAGGCCCCAAAAATGGCCCCAAATCCCCCCAAAAATCTCCAAAAATCCCCTCAAAAATGTCCCCAAATCCCCCCAAAATATCCCCAAATCCCCCCAAAAATTCCCCCCAAATCTCCCAAAAATGTCCAAAAATCCCTACCAAAATATCCCCAAATCCCCCCAAAAAATGTCCAAAAATTCCCCCAAAAATATCCCCAAATCCCCCCCAAAAATGTCCAAAAATCCCCCCAAAAATATCCCCAAATCCCCCCAAAAATATCCCCAAATTCCCCAAAAAATGTCCAAAAAAGCCCCCCTCAAAATATCAAAAAATCCCCCCAAAATATCAAAAAAATCCCCCAAAAAATCCAAAATCACCCAAAAAAGGTCCAAAAATCCCCCCAAAATATTCCCAAATCCCCCCCAAAAATGTCCAAAAATGCCCCCCCAAAAAATCCAAAAATCCCCAAAAAAGTAAAAAAATGCCTCCAAAAAATGTCCAAAAATCCCCCCAAAAATCCCCCAAAACACCAAAAAAATCCCCCAAAAATGTCCAAAAATCGCCACCAAAAAATCCAAAAATCCCAAAAAATGTCCAAAAAATACCTCCAAAAAGTGCCCCAAAATAAACAAAAAATGTCCAAAAATCCCCCCAAAATTCCCCCAAAATATCCCAAAGAAATCTCAAAAATCCCCCCCAAAAATATCCAAAAATCCCCCAAAAAATGTCGAAAAATAACCCCAAAATGTCCAAAAATAACCCAAATTGTCCAAAAATAACCCAAAATGTCCCAACCCCCCCCAAATTACCCCAAAAACCCCCAAATTTTCCCAAAAATGTCCCCAAATCCCCCCAAAAATCCCCCAAAAATGTCCAAAAATCCACTCAAAAATATCCCGAAATCCACCCAAAAATATCCCAAAATCCTCCCCAAAAATGTCCAAAAATAAACAAAAAAATGTCCAAAAATCCTCCCCAAAAATATCAAAAATTCCCCCCAAAAAATGTCCAAAAATCTCCCCAAAAAAATCCCAAAATCCCAAAAAAAAAGTCCAAAAATCCCCCCCAAAAATGGCCCCAAATTCCCCCAAAATAATCCAAAAATCCCCCAAAAAATGTCCAAAAAACACCAAAAATCCCCCAAAAAATGTCCAAAAATAACCCAAAATGTCCCAACCCCCCCAAAATTACCCCAAAAAACCCAAAAAACCCCAAAAAATTTCCCAAAAAAAATATTTTTTTTTAAAGTTTTCCAAAGTTTTATTTCCAAATTTTTTTCTGTGTCGGCTTCGGAACGGAAAATTCCGGAAAATTTGGGGACCCCCAAAACCCCCCCTGGCCCCTCCCCCACCCCCAGCCCGGGAATTTGGGGGAAATTTTGGGAATTTTTGGGAAATTTGGGAATTTTTTGGGAAATTTTTGGGAATTTTGGGGGAAATTTTGGGAAAATTTGGGGAAAATTTTGGGGAAATTTTGGGGAAATTTTTGGGAAAATTTTGGGGAAATTTTGGGGGAATTTTGGGGGAATTTTGGGAATTTTTGGGGAAATTTTGGGGAAATTTTGGCAATTTTTGGGGAAATTTTTTGGAAAATTTTGGGGAAATTTTGGGAATTTTTGGGGGAATTTTGGGAATTTTCGGGGAAATTTTTGGGAATTTTGGGGGAAATTTTGGGAATTTTTTGGGAAATTTTTGGGAATTTTGAGGGAAATTTTGGGAAAATTTGGGGGAAATTTTGGGGAAATTTTGGGGAAATTTTTGGGGAAATTTTGGGGGAAATTTTGGGGGAATTTTGGGGGAATTTTGGGAAAATTTTGGGGAAATTTTGGGGGAATTTTGGGGGAATTTTGGGAATTTTTGGGGAAATTTTTGGGAGATTTTGGCAATTTTTTGGGGGGAGGAATTTTTGAGGGATTTGAAGAATTTTTAGGGAATTTTTTGGGAAATCCAAACCCAAAAAAAAAAAATTCCCCAAATTGTGGTGGCCTCCCCAAGCCCCGCCCACACCAAGCCACGCCCATCCCAAACCCCGCCCACTCCACCAAGCCCCGCCCACCCCTTTTAAAAAAAAATCACATTTTTGGCCACATTTTGGCCATTCCCAGCCCGATTTCCGCGGGGTTTTTTGCGTTTTTTCGCTTTTTTTGGGGATTTTGGGGTTCCCGAGGGGGTTCCCCCAAATTTTGGGGGGTTCAGAGGGCGAGCTGGCAGTGGCAGAGCTCCTTGTACATCAGGCGGCGCAGGTGAGGCATGTCCTGCTGCGTGAAGCTGAACGGGCGCCCCAGCGCCAGGAATTTGCAGTACTGAGGGGGGAAAAAAAAACACCAAAAAAAGGCCAAAATTGGGAAAAATTAGAATTTTAAATTTAGCCCAATATCCAGCAAAAAAAATCCGGGATTGTCCCAAAAAATCCACCCCAAATCTGCTCAAAAATCCCCCAAAAATCCCAGGATTGTCCCAAAAAATCCACCCCAAATCCACCCAAAAATCCCAAAATTAAGCCCAAAATTCCTCCCAAAAAATCCCTAAAAAATTCCCAAAAAAATCCCAGAATTCTCCCAAAAAATCCACCCCAAATCCACTTAAAAATCCCAAAATTAAGCCCAAAATTCCTCCCAAAAAGCCCCAAAAAATGCCAGGATTGTCCCAAAAAAATCCACCCCAAATCCCCCCCAAAAATCCCAGAATTGTCCCCAAAAATCCACCCCAAAAATGCCCAAAATTGGGAAAAATGAGAATTTTAAATTTACCCCAAATATCCAGCAAAAAAATTCCTGGATTGTCCCAAAAAATCCACCCCAAAAATCCCAAAATTCTCCCAAAAATCACCCCCAAAAATGCCCAAAATTGGGAAAAATGAGAATTTTAATTTTTCCCAAATATCCAGCAAAGAAATTCCTGGATTGTCCCAAAAAATCCACCCCAAATCTGCTCAAAAATCCCCCCAAAATCCCAGGATTGTCCCAAAAAATTCACCCCAAATCCACTTAAAAATCCCAAAATTAAGCCCAAAATTCCTCCCAAAAATCCCTAAAAAAATTCCCCAAAAAATCCCAGAATTCTCCCAAAAAATCCACCCCAAATCCACTTAAAAATCCCAAAATTAAGCCCAAAATTCCTCCCAAAAAGCCCCAAAAAATGCCAGGATTGTCCCAAAAAAATCCATCCCAAATCCCCCCCAAAAATCCCAGAATTGTCCCCAAAAATCCACCCCAAAAAAGCCCAAAATTGGGAAAAATGAGAATTTTAAATTTAGCCCAAATATCCAGCAAAAAAATTCCTGGATTGTCCCAAAAAATCCACCCCAAAAATCCCAAAATTCTCCCAAAAATCACCCCCAAAAAAGCCCAAAATTGGGAAAAATTTGAATTTTAAATTTACCCAAATATCCAGCAAAAAAATTCCGGGTTTGTCCCAAAAAATCCACCCCAAATCCCCCCAAAAATCCCAAAATTCCCCCCAAATTCCCCCAAATTCAAAAAATATCTCCAAAAATCCTTTAAATCCTAAAATCCCCAAAATTCCCCCCAAAAAAACCCAAAAAAGCAAAAAAACACCCCAAAAATCCCCACATTTTCCCCCAAATTTCCCCAAAAAATCCCCCCAAAATTCCCCAAAAAATCCCCAAAATTCCCCCCAAATCCTCCAATTTTCCCCCAAAAATCCCCAAATTTCCCCAAAACTCCCCAAATTTCCCCAAAATCCTCAAATTTCCCCCCAAAATCCCCAAATTTTCCCCCCAAATTTCCCCAAAACTCCCCCAAAATTTCCCAAAATCCCTAAATTTCCCCCAAAATTTCCCCAAATTTCCCAAAAATCCCCAAATTTCCCCAAAATCCTCAAATTTTCCCCAAAAATTGCCAAATTCCCCCCAATTTTCCCTAAAAAATCCC